>NC_079511.1:3254061-3480455 GCF_000801105.2 Raphanus sativus | reverse complement strand
GCTGAAGAAGGTTCTTTAGAGGAGGCAGGAGGGGCTGAGGTAGAGGGTGGGGCAGAGGCTGAAGAAGGTTCTTTAGCATCAGAAGACGCCGGCTCCTTGGCATTCTTTAGATTTTCAGAGGGATTTGGTGGCTTTTGGCCGGTTTCATCAGAGACAGGGCCCTTGCCTTTGCGATCAACAGGTTTATGCTTAGGTGGAGGAGGCTGCGATAGACAGTTTTTCATGATGTGGCCTAGTTCCTTACAGTGCGAGCAAGTTGGAGGAACCCACGGGTAGGTGACAGACACCTCAACGACTTCACCGGATTCTCTTGTGTATTCCACCACAGTAGGCAAAGGCTTTGTAAGGTCAACTGCAACTTTTACATGAGAGATAGAGAGGCTGACTAGATTTAAGGTGAAGTCATCCGTCTCTTTTGGCTCTCCCACTAGTCCTGCGATCAGACTGTAGCCATCAGAGTGTCTCAAGTCTAGAGGTATGTCTTTGAGGTGCGCCCATATTTGAATAGATTCCAGTGGCGGGGAAGCAGCAGAAGCATCAGAGGTCCATTGAACGGCTTGAAACATGGAGTCTCCAATGTACCATACTCGCTTCTCAAGGATCTTTTGTCGAAGGTAATCTGACGGGATTCTCACTAGCATAGAACGGGTGTGAGGGTTAGAATGAATCTCAACTCTGTTTCCTTTACCCCACAAGTGGTTGAGGACGTTTTGAACATGATTGAATGGCGGAGGCCGACCATTGAAAAAACAGATGATGAAATCCTTGTGTAACTCAGCTCCTTTTTGGAATACTGCATCTGGAATCTGAACACTAGGTCTACCAGTATCGGTTACAGTTACTGGAGCTAGACGTCGGAGAGACTTATCCACTGATTTTCGAATCCGTTCTGCAATTGATGGGTTTGGGTTTGGGTTTGAGGGAGTAGCTTCAGAAGCGGTCGGTTTGGTTTTAGGGGGTTGAGGATTTTGAGGGTTTTTAGGGGGTTGAGGGGTAACAGTGTGAGCTTGCTCTGCAGGAACAGAGCACGGTAATGGAAGGAGGCCAGGATTAGGGTTAGGGTTTGTGGACGGGAGTTTTGGAGCAGGGATAGGAGAGAAAGAGGAAGAGCTTGAAGCTAAGTTGGTGTTGATAGGGGATGAGTTTTTTGGTGGGAGGATTTTAAGGTTTTCAAGTTGTTGAACAGTATTTCCAGATCTGAAAAAGTCAGAGGAAGGAGAAGGAGAAATGGGTTTAACCGACATCCCAGAGGAGGATTCAGTATTTGGTAAGCTTGTACTCTTGAAAGGCAGAGGAGTACGAGGAGTTTTTGAGGGTTTTGGAGGAGGAGGAGAGGAGGAGTTGAGGGGAGGGAAGCGAGCTAGAGAGAGGGGGTTATCTGGGTCAGGGTCAGGAGGTTTAGGGGGGAGGCGGATCCGACTGTCACCAGGGGTGAGAGGCGATGGAGAGAAGGCGGAAGCACTGTTGACTGGGAACCAGGGGTTCGCCATTGCACAAAAAATGGTTTTACAACGTATCTTGCATTGGTACTTTAGTATTTTTTCATAAGAATAAAAAAAATTTTATCTAGCTTCTAGCAAACTGTAAACCATGCTGCTAACTCTTCGTCGTAGACACTAAATAGGCGTGATCCAGAGAGCTTTATAATGTAATAATGCAAGGTGAAATACACATACATTGCATTATAAATATTGTTCTTGAGGCAAAGTTTACATTACAAAGATGACATGAACCATAAAGATACTATTCACACCAGCGTGACTACCACCACCACCACACTAAACCACGAAGAAAAATAATAAGTCCTTAATTTATACACGAATTTGTGAATTTGCTCATTATTTATTAATTAACAGTTTAACACACACTCAAGTCAGATTATTACAGAAACAATCAAATAATAATTCCCCGTTTTCCCTTTTCCCCTTGTTTTATGCAAAATTTTCAAAACTTGGATCTCAATCTCTCTCTCTCTCTCTCTCTTTTGATTGATCGGTTAGGGTTTTTCAGCTCTCCCATACGACGAAATCACTGCTCCTCCACCACGAAGAAGCGATTGCCTAGTCCTAGATTCACTGCTAGGTTCTCGGTACGGATCTAGCCAAGTTCTCCTCCTTCTTTGTTCAGCTACGGCGAAGCTTTTGAGCTCCACTCCACTCCTCCTCACTCGCAGAGCCATGTTCTGGAAGCTCACGTCTCTCTCTGCATCTTCTCCGGTGAGTTTTCTGGTCCACTGTAGCTTTTCCCTTGAAATTGATCTTATGATTATTATTCTCAGTGCTTCGTTACTTTGAACACGGTTCGTTGTGGATAAATTGTATTAGTTTCTGTTCTGAATTTTGATTTGCTTAGTTTTCTGAATTATTCATGTTGATGTTTCTTTCATTATGTTAGGTGGAGACGATACTAGACAAAGAGAATTTCACCTTGGAAGAGCTTCTTGATGAGGAAGAGATTATTCAAGAATGCAAGGCTTTCAACAGCCGCCTCATCAATTTGTTAGTTTTTTTTTTAATCTGTTGTTTCATAGAACCAGATGGAAACTAGTGTCTGCTGTATTTGTGAAGGTTTATTTGAGGAGTTCAATATTTTTTCTTGGAAAGCTTCATTTATTGTGTATTAATAATGTTTGCAGTCTAAGGGACAAAGCTCAAGTGGAGCAGTTATTGCGGTACATTGTTGAAGAACCTCCAAATGATACTGCTGATAGTAAACGTGTTTTCAAGTAATATATGCTGCTTCATTGGAGTTACCTAGTCTTACTCCATTCTTTCCTCTCGAGCTAATAAATAGCTTCTTCTTCTCTTAGGTTTCCATTCGTCTCCTGTGAAATATTTACATGTGAAATTGATGTTATTCTAAAAACTTTGGTGGAGGACCAAGAGGTATTTCCTTTTTTTCATTCATCTTTTTACCTTTCCCGCAAATGGCAGTTCATACTTTTCATTTGTTTTGTGCATCTGTAATGTGTTTTATTGTTACCTCAATTGTTGGCTTAATTTTCTTGCAGCTGATGGACTTGCTTTTTTCTTTTCTGGAACCTAATCGTCCTCATACTGCATTGCTGGCAGGCTATTTTAGCAAGGTACTCTCTCTTATGCTACATAAGTTTGCGTATTTAGCCAACTTCTGGTACTTCTTTGTTTATATTCATATATAATATATATGGCTTCACTTATTTCAAGGCTCCATGATGTGCTGCTGCTTGTTTCTGTTTGCTGTAGGTTGTCATTTGCCTTATGGTCAGAAAAACTGCAGTGCTTATGAATTATGTGAAAGTAAGAAATAACCTTTACTTAAAAGGATGTTAATCTTATTTTCTTTCTCCCTTTCTTGCATGAGCTTTGTGATTAGATTTTGATTGAGCTGTAAAAAATATGTACATCTCCGTCAAATTGGGGTCTTTATGATGGATGAACTTTAGGTGGCTGGAAATTTTAAATGAGAACTTTAGCAATATCTTATGAAATGTATTTGACTTAGTTACTGAAATTTTGTAGGAGAATTGTAGAGTAAGACTTCTTTTCTGTTAACTATGCAATTCAGAATTCATAGTTCTTTCCATTATATTCTTGACAGATAGATCTCTGCCGACTTACTACATTGTAAGAAGATAAGATTGACATGACTCTAATCTCGAGTGAATTGCTAGCAATTATTTTGTTGTGACCGCAAAATTAGTTGAACTGTTTATTTTTTTAGTACCTACAGTTCTTATAGTTACTTTTGATGATCACAGGGGCATCAAAATGTTTTCTGCCAGTTGGTTGATTTGATTGGAATAACATCCATCATGGAGGTAATTGGTTTGTCTTAGACGCAGTGCAAGTTGGTGTAGCTTCAGAGATCATTTTTGCAATTGATGTTTATGTGACAATGTCTAGGTTTTGGTTCGCTTGGTCGGGGCGGATGATCAAGTCTATCCCAACTTTCTGGATGTGATGCAATGGCTCGCAGATAGCAATTTACTTGAAATGATCGTGGACAAACTTAAACCATCTGTAAGTGGTGAAGATTTTCTATATTTACAAGAGGCTCGTGATTCTGTTTGATAAATCTAGGATATCTGATCTGGCTTTCCTAGTTTATTTTGTCATCTTTACTCTGATCTGACATTTGTAGTTTATTGCAATCTTTTCCAACTTGAATCAGAGTCCTCCGGAGGTTCAGGGAAATGCTGCAGAAACATTATGTGCAATTTCTCGGAATGCACCATCAGCTTTAGCTACACAACTCTCTAGCCCTGGGTTTGTAACCTTTTATTCCATTATTGGTTCATATTGCTTCAGTATATTGATACAGAAGTATTCACGTGGCAGCACAACTTTTTCCCTGTTTTTGCAGTTTCGTTGCTAGGATATTTGGCCATGCTTTTGAAGACTCGCACTCAAAATCGGGTCTAGTTCATTCGCTTTCAGTATGCACCTCTCTGCTGGATCCGAGAAAATCAGCTGCGTCATCATCTATGTTTTCTTATAGAGGTCAACAACACATGTTCGAGTCTCCTGTCCCAGTGTCTCAGGAGACTATTGGTGCCATGCTGCCTAAACTCAGTAAGTTGGAACATATGATGTAATATCTTCACATGACTATCAAGATTATATTACTTTTCCCTTTTGGGATTGAATGCACATAATCTACTTTTGCAAATAAACAACTGCCATCCATTTTCTTCTGTGAGATATCTTCCAATTTGCGTGGATTTAAGGTCTATTTGCATGTCATGTTTGATTTTCGCTGCTCGCTAGTCGCTATGCTGTCTGTTCTGTTTTGGTTTATATTGATTAAAAGGAAACTGGTTTCACATCAATGCCATAAAGTTTTGAGATACTTTCGGAGCACTTTTTGTATATGTAGGATACTGTCTCATACAAACATTCCAAATCAGGTTTTACGTATTCGATGGCCTTAAATGATCATTATATTTTTTCTGCAGGCGACTTGCTTATGCTTCTCAATGTAGCATCTGACAGCACAGTATTGCCTACAACATATGGTGAACTGAGGCCTCCTCTTGGAAAGCATCGTCTAAAGGTCTGATCCAAAAGTTGTAGTTCTACGACAGCAACAGTGGGTTTTAATATATAAAGTTTCCATGCTTAATTCGACACAGTGTCCCAATTTTTTTCTTTCAGATTGTGGAGTTTATTGCAGTTTTGTTGAGAACTGGAAGTGAAGTTGCACAGAAGGAGTTAGTTAGTTCAGGAATAATTAAAAGAACCCTTGATCTATTTCTTGAGTAGGCATTTTCTAAACTTCAAACTCTTGATTTCGGTGTTGCGTTTTCTACATCTTATATAATCACACTTTTAACGTATGAAGGTACCCATACAATAACGCTCTTCATCATCAAGTGGAGGCTATAATACTTTCTTGTCTCGAAAGCAAGAGCGATTTGATGGTTAACCATATCCTTCGAGAATGCAATATGATTGGAAAATTCCTCGCTTCAGACAAGGACTCGGATCTCGCAGGTGATAGCCAGGTATTACCATTTGCTATGTTCACAAAGTTTTAATTGATCCTTGGTATATGACGTAGTGTCATGTTAAGGCAGCTCCAAGTTAGAGCCATTGATTCACTGCTCCAAAGTTCATTTACCTAACCAAGTACCCTTTGCCATTTTCTGTTTCTTTTGTGTGAGGTAGCCAACTGTAGCAGCCACTGGGAAGAAACCCCCTCGAGTCGGATATATTGGACACATCACAAGAATATCAAATAAAATTGGTCAGTTGAGTAACAGCAATGACCAGCTAAAGGGATACCTTCAGGTTGGTATTACAGTCTCTTGCTCTGTAGTTTTTCTTCTGCTGCGTTTTTTTTGTCACTCTACACGGAATATAAAGCCATTAGTCGAGTCGTGCGATGAGGTGTCCACTCACTCTCAGCGCAGTTTTTATGTGTGCTGACTGGGCTTTGTTCATTCTCAAATCTTTAGGAAAACAGCGAATGGAATGAGTGGCAAAGTAGTGTTCTGCAGGAGCGCAACACTGTTGAGAATGTCTACAGATGGGGATGCGGGTATGTCCATTACCTTTGCTCACTAATCATATAGTAACCATCAGCTTGATCAGTCACTGCTAGATATGCATATTATTGATGTAAAAATTTACATGGTGATCCTTGTCCATCTTGGATATAACCCTTAAAGATATTTACTTAATGTGACTAACGCTAGGGAAAATATGCTTTGTGGGTTTGCTTATAGTTCTTTTTAGTTCTGCTGTAAGGTTATACAATCAATAAAATTACTCATGATTAGTAAGACCTGATCAAATGCAGTTTTTGCTCTATACTATTGAATCTAGAAGGTGATCTGTTGTGGGACTTTGGATTACTCTAAGATATTATACAACTTACAGTCATAGTCCAGTGTTATTTCTTCTCATCATGAGCTTGTCCTGGGGGTTTAGATTTTATATTCACTCTTGGTTAATATTCCTAAGCCCATCTTTTAAATTAAATGTAGGCGCCCAACGACAGTACAAGATAGGACAAGAGATAGCGATGAGGAAGACAAGGATTACGATGTTGCTGCTCTGGCCAATAATTTAAGCCAAGCATTTACGAATAGAATCTATGGAAACGATGACAATGAAGAGGTATCTTCTCATCCTAGTTACCCGCCTTTTCCCCTCAATTATGACGATTTAACTGGTATTGAATTCATCTTCTTCCTCCTATCTTCTTCTCTCGTCAGGACCAAAATGCTCTTGACAGAGATGATGATGTAAGTCTTGCAGACTTCCTCTTCCCCCTTTTGTTCCTTTTTATCACACCATGATACATACAGGGATGTACGTCAATAACATTATGTTGAAAATTGGTATTTTGTTTTCATACTACACAGGATGTGTACTTCGACGATGAATCTGCGGAAGTAGTAATTTCATCCTTGAGACTCGGGGATGACCAAGGAAGGTTAGTTTTTCCTTCTCTTTTTTCTCTACAGATACCGGTGTCCGCATATTTTGTTTGATATAATTATGACTTGAATCTTTCTCATTACTTTACCGCAGCTTGTTTACGAATTCAGATTGGTTCACATTCCAAGACAACAGATTCGGTTGTACGCCCTCTGACACAGCAGGTTCCAATACGTTACAGGAGGACGAGGAATTTAACAGAGCCTTCAATGCCAACACTAGCAGCAGTGACGACGACGAGGTGGTTGTTGGAGAAGAAGACGATGATCTAACCAGGAATCCAAAGGATAGCGCAGCTGAAACCAACTTCCAAATGGAGAATCCAATGGGTTTCTTCGACTTCAACACGTCGGATAAAACCGAAGAAGCTTTTGCAGAACAGCCACCCGAATGGGTTGGTTGGAGCGAACCGTCATCCGATATGCAAGTGAGTGGCACTGGTCTGAACCCATTCCTTGACGATGATGACAGCAAAAACATGATGAACCTCGACATACCAATGCCTGAGGCAAAAATGGAACCTGTGATACCAAACGGGTCGTCATCGTCACCAACAGAAAGATCGCTGTTCGAGAAGGATGTGGAGTTCGTGGGAGTGGAAGCAGAAGGGACAGAAAAAGCGATGGAGCAAGCAATGAAAGAAGGGACAGTAGGGGAAGCTGGAGCGATGAAGAGGAAGATGGAGACGGTTGAGAACCAAAAGGCGGAGGAGGAAAGTTCGGGAGTGAAGGAGTTCAACGATAACAATTTCTGGAAAGTGGATCAACAAGTTGGAGTTTTGGAGTGAAAACAAATCAGCTAATCTTGTACATTATGATTTTGTATCGAGAGTGTTGTGTAAAAAAACTTTTACTTTTAGTTGAAATTTAGTTTAAATGTCTTTCCTCTGAAAAAAGAATATGTTTCTTACTCTCGTTTATCATCATCAGATTTCTGATGTTGTCAAGTTTTCTATAATTTTTCTTCAACTAATGCATGACAAAACGAGGTATTACCTACCATTGAAGAATACAAAGAATAAAATTATCTCATAGAGCTAAACCAACATTGGCTTTTCTTCACCTGTCTTCCATATATAAGCCAAATATGTTTCTGTAAACATACTGCTAGCAAAATGGAACATACAACACATGAAAACTACTCTTTCTACAAATCCCACCCATCTGTAAACTTACTTGCCCTACAAGCAACTACTCTTTCTACAAATCCCACCCATCTTTTCTTTCACCAAACTCCCACCTCCGATCAGACAAACTTCCGTACAACTCAGAGAATCTCCGTAGACACTCGCTTCTCTTCCTGTAATGCTGATTCGTGTTTCCACTACGAGATGATGCTGCCTAAGTCCGTTCCAAGAATTTTCACCTTTACGTGGGAAGACGCTTCTAAATCAAACGGGACTTGGACTTCTCTATACTCATCCTTGGAGAGAGCTTCGATCTTAAACACGAGCGACGAGGAGCTTGAGGAGCTTGAGGAGCTGGACTCTCCTCTTACATCTATCGTCGACAAAACGAGTGAGTTTAATGATTCTGCGACTTCAAATGCAAGATACAAGCTTCTTCGTCAAGTGTGGGCTTAGTTGAGTGTGAGTCATTTTGGAAACAAGTGAAAAAACTGTAAGCAATGTGTTAGTTACTATGAGTCTCTATGGGGGCTATTTAAAAAGAGTATGTTCCAGTGAGAATGTGGAGAGCTTTTGTTACACATCGTAAGAAGTCGAGTTTTTAAAATTTGCATAAAGCGAAAAACGGTGCCGTTTGATTTATTAGTTGTCTTTTAACTCTATATGAAACTTGAACGCGCCTCTTTTTCGAAGAATTTTGAAAAATGTCGAAAATCAAAGGAAATCCATGGACTAACTATCATAGAAATGGGCACGTGGTGCTCACTCTCCAAAAATGAGAGTGGGCAATCATAAACTGCAATTTTACACTATTAAATTTAATTTTTTCTAAAAAATTATTTTATATACATGATTAATACATCAAACTCTAGTGGTTAGGAATTCTAATTAACAGTTTTGAAGACTTTCAAAATTTTATATTTCTTGCTCTAGGAACAATGTTGCTAGTAAAAGTAGTTTTTCTTAGAACACAGTTTTTTTTAAAAGGGTGATTTTTTTCGATTTTAGTGTGGCTTTTCCGGCCAATTCAGTGGTATTCAAGGCCAGATTAATAGTACGTTGGAAAGATTGCAACGAGTACTACGATATAGTATATTTAAACGTTGAAAACAGATTTGAAAAAAATGTTTATACTCCCGTTTATTATCATCAGGTTTCTGATGTTGTCAAGTTTTCTGTAATTCTTGCATGACAAAAGCGAGGTATTACCGTTGAAGAATACAAAGAATAAAATTATTTCATAGAGCTAAACCAACATTAAAAGGCAAACGTTGGCTTTTCTTCACCTGTCTTTCATATATAAGCTAAATATGTTTATCTGTAAACATACTGCTAGCAAAATGGAACATACCACGGTAAGATAAAAGACACATGATGAAACAATACTATGGAACAATATAATTCTAAATTCTCTTCATTAGATTTTTTTTTCTAGAACAGTCGCTAACGACACCCTACCTGTAAACTATCAGTGAGTGAGTTCCCATTTCTGCAGTATATTAAATATGTCTCCCCTTCATCACCCTATCTGTTTCATTTCTGAATATTTTGTAGAGTGTAAGAAACCCTGACATCATCCCTCATTTTGATATTACCAATTTTTTTTAAATGTGATAAAGTTGTTAATACGTGACAAATATTTATCATATATGTTGGGTTCTAACATGACTCGGCCCACTACAGGTAGACTTCGTCCACTATCTAAAACTGGCCCCAACTTTTAGACTATGGTCAAACTCATGTAAATAAACAGTTTTTCTTCCTGGCTTACAAAAAAGAAAAAACAGTTTTTCTTCCTAATATATTGAAAGCAGAAGCTTTGTTCATTCCCTACAACACCTTCTAAACACATCTAACACGATCATACGAGAAAAAAGAGCCTAGATTTAACATTGTGATCCCGTGAAGGGCTAGAAATTTTATAATTTTTAAGACTCGCAACTTATCTGAAGAACTACTTACTTGCCCTACAAGCAACTACTCCTCTTTCTACAAATCCCACCCATCTTTTCTTCCACCAAACTCCCACCTCCGATCAGACAAACTACCGTACAACTCAGAGAATCTCCGTAGACACTCGCTTCTCTTCCTGTAATGCTGATTCGTGTTCCCACTAATCGCCACACCAGAAAACTTCGAAGTATCGAAAACCAAACCAGACGGTCTCACATACTCCACAGCCTTCGCTGAACCACTCGCATTCGCGTACAAGAAATTCAACAAAACATCTTCGCAGTTAAACTGCTCGTCCACGAACTCCCGACCAAGCTTCGCCTTGTCGGACTGATACATCCCAAACGCAAAACCAACGTCCATAAACGCAGCTCCCGTGAGAATCATATTATATCCCTCACGACTCCTCGCGAACTTCTCACCGCCGTAAGTCATGGTTCCATCGACGTAACGCGGGTAGAATCCGACCAGTCTCTCCGGATGTTCGCGCCAGACTCTAAACCCCTTCTCGATCAAATCGCAAGACATCATTATATCGTCGTCGAGCTCGAGAACGGCACGCGTTTTAATCAGCGGGTCGATATTGAACCTGTTGTTTAGAGAGTTCCGCTTCTCGACTCTGATTCTAACCGGCACGGCGGAGTCTAGCTCGGTTAGGTCAGGAGGTGGTCCTTTGTTCCATATGACAACGATCTCTTTCACAGAAGCACATCGAGAGTAATGACTAACGTACATTTTCAGGTTCCAGAGACGTGCGTCGTAAGTCATAGTCACTAACGTGAACTTAGATGCATGACCTTTGAAAGTGTAAGGCGCAACAGCTCCGCTTCCACCGTATATGTAACCGATGCCTAGACACGAGAGTAAAACTCCTACAAGGAGTATCAAACCGAGTCCTAATCTTCCTAATTTGGGACTGCGTCCTCTTAGAAAAGATGGTACTCGGTTTAACCGAGAACACAGTCTTCTTAACTTGTCCGACAAGAAACCGCCACTTTCCAAATCCAGAACCGTATCGGTTCTTTTTCCCGCGTAGTAGTAGTTCATGCACCATGTTGACGGAACAACGCAGTTAACGATCCCAAGCAAAAACCCTAGTAACACAACCAGTGTAATAGCACCTGCTAGAGAAGCGTATCCGAGAAGAACACGACGAAACAAATCTCCCGAAGCTACACGGTCGCCATCAGCGAGACCAATGTAGCCACCAGAACTTAACCGTCTCACTACGAGATGATGCTGCCTAAGTCCGTTCCAAGAATTTTCACCTTTAGGACGGGAAGACGCTTCTAGATCAAATGGGACTTGGACTTCTCTATACTCATCCATGGAGAGAGCTTCGATCTTGAATATGATTATCCTTTTCCCGTAGTTCTCGCCGCAGTCTTGACCGACACGGTAGAGACTCCCATCGTGTGAGAACGGTCTGCCTCCGTTTCTTGCCCCGACGTTTCTTTTACCGTTGTAGATAGGATTCCTCTTGTGTGGTTTCCACGGGCCGAGGGGTGTGCTGCTGTACCAAATCTCAAGCTGTCCGTTCTTCTTGGTCCCGAAGCTACTATGGTCTGATCCGAATAGATAGTAGTTTCCTTGGTGATGGATGATGGTTGAATCAACGAGCGGCTTTTCCAAGATGACTTTCTCCAGTTTCCAGATCAATGGGAAGTTAACTGCACGGTAGAGACGTAGCTCTCCTATCTGGCTGCTCTCCGGCATCATGTATATCTTTTTAGCAAGACAAAAAAAAAACACAAGTAAGCTATAATAATAATTTTAGAGAAACAACGCTCTGTGGAAGTTTGTTTGTTTGTTTGTGTATCTTTACTTGTCCGTTGTAATTGAAGACGAATGGGAAAGACAAGTGCCAAGCCTCATCCAAAGCTATACCAAGAGGCTTCCAAGTAGCTCCTTTGTCAGTACTTTCTGCAACTCCTATATCCCCTTGCATTGTGATGGGGTTTTTATTCTCAAAGAAGAGGTAAAGAGTATTACCCTGTTTTCAAAAAGGATAATATTTGACTTTTGTCACTTGCAACAAAGATTGTATTAATGAAACAAATAAATATAAGCCAAAGATAGTGCAACATCAAGGAAGAAAAGTGGAAACTGTATATATACCTGAACATAGAGAAATGGGTCAGCTACAAAGTTACTTGGAAAACCAGAGTTGGTCAAGGAGGCACATGTTAAAACAGGGTTAGCCACAGGCCATGCTGCACTCTCGTTCCTCCACACGTTAACCTGTCTCCCATCACCCCCACAAAGTCACCAAAAATACACATTTATAAACCCTAGAAATGAGAATTCAGAGACGACTCACGGTTTCTATAGGTTTGAGAGTGAAGGGAGAATCGCCATAGTAAACACCAATGGACCAGGAACCCTCATTGTCCTCTCGACAACCTAGCGAAGAAGAAGACACATGATCTGTACGTCCGACATGCGGTGGAAACGCTAGCCATGCGTACGTCGCGGCCACCAAAGCGTATAGAATAAAACATGAAGCGAAGAACATAAAACGCCGTACGGAGCTTCCACTGTGAGTATCAGAAATGACGTATGGGCTTTGCTTCTGATCTTTTTCATTTTTCACCTGTAAGGCAACACCCAAAACTTTTTATTTCCACCAAAAGAAAACAAATAGAATATTACAAATGACCCCACAAGTGAGAAGAATCAAGTCTTAACCTTAGAGGTTATTCTCCTTCTAGCGTTTACAAAAAGAAACAAGAGGAAGAGCAGTAAGAGCATCAATGTCACTGATACCAACTTCCACAGCTTTTCATCATCCATCTCTCCAAACACGTTCTGCAGATCAACAATGCTTCTCTTAGTCTGCAACATTCAACAACAGCGACATTGTGAATGAGAAACTCCGAGCAAGTTTCATTACAACAAAGAGGGACTTACTGTTGAAACCATCTTCTTTGACATTAGTTCATGTTCTTTAACAAAGATTTCTTTTGCGTACTTGAAAAGCTCCACATCAAGATTGTTAAGCGATTTGATCTGCTCAATGACCTCGCTAAGAATTCTTGCACGCGTCTGTAAATTGCATTATCAAAAAGATTAGATTACCTAGGCGTTACTTTACTTGGTTTAAATCAGGCACATAATATAGTTTTTTACCGTTCTAGTAAAATTAGCTGGCGATATTCTCCTCAGGGAGTTGACACGTCTGGTTCCTTGGGACTTTCTTAGATGAGTAATGCATCCCTCATAGACTTCCATCAAAGTTTTTACCGTCATCTAAATTGTATACAACAGACATAAAAAATCACATCATTCACAAGTTGAACATAAATGGTAAAAAAGGAAAGTTACTTACATTTCCACTCTTTGCTTCTATCTTACCGGATGCAACTTCAGATGTACCATTCTGCAAGTTATCAGACATTTTCAGCAACTTCAGACAGTTTCACCCGAGTAAAAAAAGACTTCATTACACTGAGGAGCAGACAAGAGAGTTCACCTGGATTTCACTCTTATCTGATCCAGATTCTGGAATAGTAACACTTGCTTCTGAAAGCATCAAGAAAAATAAGCTTTAGAATTTTTATGATTTGTGTCCAAAAGAACTCTCATTATCATCATCAATTCACTATCTGACTCTAAGTTGTTAAGATGAGAAACTTACACCAACCTGATTTAGTAGTTTTTGAAGTTATATTTGATGTAACCACTTGAGAAAGCACCCGAGAACCCACTACATTAGCAAAAAGTGAAGCAGATTCTCTATGCTCTTCTGTCAATCCAACATACAACATGCTGTCTAACCTTCTCTGCAAGATCAAAAAAAAAACTTATAGAATCTGCTACCAAAGTACAGTTCATTATGATGAAGAAGAAGAAGAACAAGTGTAGCTAGCTAACCTTGGCCACTTGGAGAACAGGCTCACCGAGGTTTTTGTATTTCTGCACACAATGCCGAACCTCGTGGGCTTCTGCTAAATGGGAATTATTTGTCAATCCTGCAATCTGTGAAATGATATGAAAATGCTCTGGAGAGATTCTCTAATCAGTTTACTTTGAAAAAAATCAAAAAACAAAGAAACATGAAACCTGAAACGTTGCTCCATTGTGGATTATATCATGAGCAGTAGGGTTATCGAGATACTTGTGCAGTGGCATCAGCATCTCCTCCATGTCATACGGGTTGTCGTCTTCAATAATAACTCCTCCCTTGAGTTTTCGTGCATCTCTCTAACAAAGACCAAACATGAGTAACAAGCTTCAGTGGGGATAGTTTTGTGTGTTTGTTCTTATCGTATAAGAGCTTAAAAGCCGTCTATGTATGCAACTAGGCCTGTGATTTGAACAGAACCAGCCAAACAGAAATTTCGGTTTAGGTGAGAAGTTCGGTTCAGTCTGGTAGGTTTCTGTTTGGTTCAGTAATAGGTTACTTTGTTTTAGTTTTTAAAAATAAAGTTTCTTACCAAACCATACCAAAAAAACAAACCGAATTAATCAGAATAACCAAACTAACCGAATTTAAAGGAATTTTTTTAACAGAACTAAACCAAAATAACCAAAATCAAAAACTTCTGCAGGATTTTCAAAAACCAAAGTAATTCAATACCGAACCAAACTTTATTTCGGGTTAGTTCGGTAAAATTTATATTGAACTGAACAAACAGAACTAACCCGAATAACCGAACCATTAGGCCCTATATGCAACAGAACAAGATGAATGTGACATACCCGAGCAAAGAGGTCTTCTCTCATCCATGGAACAAGGTACTTCCACGGCCATATGTCAAGCGGGCTTATCACGTTATTATTGCGGATGCGGCCAGACATCCTCGTCGCAGAAGTCAAATTGGGATGCACCAAGAAACTAGCTGCCACCTCTACTGAAAATTCATAAGTGCTCAACACACGCGCAACAGGGTCCCGGACTATTGTCATAACCGAGGTTCTCTCCCTCGGAAGCTTAGACATTAAGCTATAATCATCATGAGTGGCCAACAACTTGCACTTTTGCTTCCTATAAAATTTTACAGAGGGATGATGAGCCAAACGAAGGAAAAGGTTTCGAACTATCTACTGATCTCATGGCTCTGCTAAGTTATTCAAAAGTTAACTTAGCTAGCGCAATCCATAGGAAGATTACCTAGGATCGAAATGGAGCTTGTCGTAAGAACGAGGACATTCCTCAGCGTGATCATACAACTTCCTCAAGAAACTTCAACAAGCAGGAACAACAAAATTAAACAAATTATTTTTCAAATTAACTCAATAAATAAATAAACACTTTTGGTAAGAGAGATAGAGAACGAGAGATTCACCAGTGGAAATAAGTTCCGCCTCCAGTTCGAGGAACATGGAGAAAGAAGAGCAGATCCTTAAGCGAGCGTTTGTCTTTGTTAGGATCTTCTTCACCAGAAGTAGAAGTATCTGCCCATCTCTTCACAACTCTCTCACAATGACCAAACTCGAGCTCCGCAAAGGAGGAGACAAGAACTGATAGACAATGACATCAAAGACACAAATGAGGAACCAAGTGTTGTGAAGTAGGGAATCAATCAATCAATCAATCAATCAATCGAGTCTCTCTCTCTCTCTATACAAACCTGAGCCGAGAAGTGTTAACCACACCAGAGCTAGCTTTGAGATAGGATGATTCATTTGCATTGTACCTCGATTCCGAACCCTAATGATGATTAATCAAAACATAGATTATAAAAAAATCAAAAGTTTTATACGAAACGACAAAAAACCCAGAACAGAGTTGTGTATTAAAACGAAACAGAGGGAAATAAAGGAATTGAATAAGAAATGGGGAACATGAGAGAGGCCTACGTACGTGCATGGGGGAATCGAGATCTCCTGCTCCCTTCCTTCCCTTCCTCGATCAGTCGATCGCTGTAGGTGGCAGAACTTAATATCCACTAGGCCCTACGAGAAGCTCGAAACAAGGGAGGGTTGTATTACATCGATTGATGGGAGGAAGAAGAACGGGGAAAGGAGAGATTGTGCGCTCTGGAGAGAACAGGGTCACGAGATTTTCTCTTGGTTTCTCCTCGCCCACCCAGAACAAATAAAAATTTATTAAGGTTTTACGGAAACATGCACTCGGGGAGGAGAAGAGCCCACTGGTAACGAATCAATTAAGTTTGACCTCTGCTTGCGAGGCACGTTTTATAAAATAATAATGGAATCACATAACATTCAATTTTATTAAATAAATAATATATTTTAAGAATATGCAAAAAATCTTCATTTTATATTATTCCAAAAACTTCTCAGATATTATTGACTTTGGATCTTTTCATTAATGTGTGTTTTCTTTTAACACTCCCGAAAGATACTCTAAGCATAAACTAACATGATTAAAAGTTTAAAACATAAAGGTAGAAACTAGATTCTGAGGGTATTTTTTCTGTTGTTTTTTCAATATAAAAGATTGATAATTCTTCGTTTTAATTATATAAACTATGACATGATTAAGTTTCAATTATGCGGGTTTGTTATATTGTGTACAGTATGACGAAATTTAAAATGCGCCACAGCCGTTTTATGTTTGTAAATACGTTAAACAATAGTTTTATCCAGTATTTTGAAATCCAACCCGGACCCGCAGTTGAACCAGAAAACCCGGTGATCTAAAATAAATTCGGGTACAAAACCCAAAATTTAAAAACTTGCAAAAACCCGCTCAAACCCACTAAAACCCAAAACCCGGTACCAGTTGAACTATCGGTTGAACCAGTAGAATATTCTTTTAGTTGTATATCAAATGAAAATAAAAATATAAAAAGTTAAGTTAAGTATTCTAAATGTTTATTAAACATAAAATATATACATATCCAAACTATTATTTTATGTTTTAAATATATTTAGAAAGTAGTAACTTTAGTTTTATATATTTATATTTATTTTATTTTATTAGTTAATATATTATTATATAATAAAATTAATTCATTTATTAATATGCGGTTCACCCGCGGTTTAGCTGCAGTCGACTCAACGACCCAGTAACCCGGTAAATTGTCCGGTTCAGTGTTCGGGTCAGTTTTCAAAATATTGTTATCTGAAATTTTTATTTGGGCTATTATATAATTTTAAAGATTTATAATTTATATAAAATATTGCTAAACATATAAACTGGCCAATAATATTTTTGAAGTCTTATCCCGTGTAGTTACAAAATTTCAATATCTAATATCAACTTATTAAAATTATTGTAGACTTTAATTTATGGTATTGATATTAAAAAGTTTATGAAATTTGAATTTGATTATATAAAAACATGACTCATTTAATTAGTTAGCAAGTCCATCTAAATGTTGAAATATGCCCATAAAATCAAAAGACACTAATGCCATTAATGATTTTTTTTGTTTGTTCATGTCATTAAGGATATTTCTGAAACATTTAAAACATTCATTAAGGATATACTTGAATGATTAAAACATTTCTGTTTTAATGGTATTGATAGTTAAAGAAAAAAACACTCATAAAAATCTTGAGATCGAAATCGACTCCAACAAATTTTGAGATCGTTCTTTTAAAACAAAATTTTTTTGACTGGAGATTTCCTCATATTGCAGAGAAGTAACGAAAGGACTGCTGAAATAGGACTACATAGAATCTTCGACGGGACAAAATGCTGAGTTTAGGTGATGTTGCACTAAGATGCAGAAAGGCTGCTATAAAGGAGAGAGATAAGATAGATAATGAACTTGATAAGTGTGTTTTAGGCTACGTATCATGGAATCGTTATTTTTTCTGAACTGAGGCTTTCTAATCATGGAATCGTTATTGATCATGCGTTTCGTGTTTCCTGGAACAGAAACGGAAACCGAATCGCTCGGAATCGACATAGAATCACAATTCCGATTTTGAGACGTTTGGAACGGCGAGAAGCACACGATTCAGAATTGGCATCGTCGATGGCGTGGTTGGAAGCATAGGAGATTGAACAAGTTGTTTTTAGTAAAAAAAAATTATTTTGGGCTCTTTAATTTTGATTTGTTTTGTGAATATGTAATCCAATTAGCCCATTATAATAACAAAATCCTAATTAACAAATAAATGAAAAGGATTAAAAGTTTTTAGATATCACTTACCGTAAGAAGCTTAAGAAGAAGTTTCTGATACTTCAAATTCAACATTTATCCAGAATTCTGAGAGAAGAGAAGACAAGGCAAGTAACTCTTAGATTTGGTAAATAAAATCAATCATCATACTTTATTTGATGTGTTGCCACTTGTTTGTCTTTTATGCATGTGGTTTGTAAAAACATTGCTTGTTCCTTTGAGTCTGGTGACATGTGTTAGATTCATGTGTGCTGCACTTTTCTGGTTTTTAATTTCAGTCCAAAAATATTTTAGTATAAAATAAATTGTTGTGCACGTAGATCTTTGTTATTGTCGTTTGTATAAATTGCATATTTACACTATATTTGGTACACTATATTTGGTAGATTAAGATATTACTATTCATAGAACACTAATATAACTTTTCCACGGGAACAGATGAGAATGGTCCATAATGTCGAGGGGCGATCAACACTCATGGTGCGATAAAAACAGGTGAGGTGATTGCAGAACTGATATAGAAGGCATAAAGAAGGCTGGGAATGAAAATGTGGTCCAGATTGTCACTACAATACTTCAAATTGTGTAAAATTCAGTGCACTTACTTCAGCAAAGTTTCCTACTATTTTCTAAACACTATGTGTGATTCATACTTTAAAGTTTAAACCTTGCTCTGAAGAATATATGTTTACCATTACTGAGCACAACAAATAATAAAGAGGTGTATGATGCTTGTTACTGAATAAAGTCTATTAGTGAAGATGTGAACTGGATCAAAAATTATATTATGAGTCATGGAATAAGGCTTGTAATGTTCACTGAGCATTGTGATCTTAAACTCCTCAGAATTGCTTCTACAAGGTTTAGTTTTCTATATTGTTAACTGAGAGCTTACTTATATTTTAAAATTTTAAGTAACTGATCTCAAGTAAATTTAAGACAATAATTATTATTTTGCTGTCTGCTGCTTGCGGAAACACAAAACAAACACAGGGTGACTGAACCAACTCAATCACCATTCTTACCAGAAATTAAAAAAAAAAACACTGCATTAAACAAAACAAAGCAAGCAAACCCTTCCTTTATTTATTTAATTCAGGTTCGGCCTCCTGGAGCAGGGGAAGGTTCTGGGCTTTGGATCCCCAGTTCTTGTGACAAGCTATATCCTGCTGGTCCTGGCGAGTATACTGGGGATGTTGGCGAGTATCCTGGGCTTTGGATCCCCAGTTCTTGAGACCGAGTCACCATAGGAGCCACTGCTGACGTCTGATACGCTTGTGGTATGCTATATCCTGCTGGTCCTGGCGAGTATGCTGGGGACGATAGCGAGTATGCTGGGGATGTTGGCGAGTATGCTGGGGACGTTGGCGAGTATCTTGGGGATGTTGGCGAGTAAGGAGGAGCCGTTGCTCTCTGAGCCGAATCAGAGCTCACGCTAGACAATGCGTATGCTGGACCAGGGGAAGGTTGTGGGCTTTGGATCCCTAGTTCCTGAGATCGAGTCACCATACGAGCCATTGCTGACGTCTGATACGCTTGTGGCAAGCAATATCCTGGGGAGGTTGGCAAGTATGCTGGGGAGGTTGGCAAGTATGCAGGCGATGTTAGCGAGTATCCTGGCGAGCATCCTGACACCGTTGGCGAGTAATGAGCCGTTGCCCTCTGAGCGGAATGGGAGCTCATGCTAGACAATGCATATGCTCTACCTGACGTTTGGTACATCCTCTCGCTCGTCATCTTTTCTTGTAACGCTCTCAGCTCCAAGGTTAAAGATTCACAAAGACCATCACCCGACCTTGCCGAAAGCGTCTCTGCCAAGTCCCTCTCACTCTTCCTGAGAAGCTCCACTGCCCCGCTCAGCTCACCTCCGTCCGCTAAAACCTTCGCCTCGGACATAGCTTGTGAAACAAGAAACCTGTTTCGCTGTCTATCAACCTCTACGGACACCACTTCTTCTCCCGTTAGCTCATTCGGCCTTTGAATGGTTAGTTCACCCGACTCCACGCGGACCGTCTCTCTCCCAACAGGATTTTTGTAGACGCATCGCACCTTGACCAGCGACATGGATTCACTTTGGGAACACGGAATCTCAAGAACCACGAGGAAGTCCCTCTCTTCTTCTGCGTACATGTCGCCGACACTGATCGTGGCGCTTCTTCCATCAGACGACACGCTGTTTCTGTAGCTTCCCGATTTAACAGAGGTTATCTTCAGTCCCTCCTCATGAACACACTCGATCTCAACAACTTGTTCAAGAACAACAACGCTGAGAAGCCCTCCAATACACTGAGCAAACGCATCGCGAATCACAGTCTCCGTCTCAATAAACGAGAACGTGCCACTAGAGACTCGCGAAATCGCGTGCATCAGCTCAGCGTCGTGATCAGAGCCAAACCCGAAAGCATGCACCGGAACCCGACCAGTAGAACTCGTCGGGAGCAAATACTCGTAATCACGAACACCAGACCGAGACCGAGAATGAGAATAACCGAACCCGTCTTGTCCATCGGACAAAAGCATCATCACCGGAACAGGAACTCTACATCTCCTGTCAGCGATCACTCTACCACCAATCTTAAGCCCCTCGGAGATATTCGTCCCACCTCCAGCGACCAAGGAGTCAACAGCTCGAATCGCCTCTTCCTTCCCGGCCGCAGACATCACCTTGAGAGGAAACAGCCTACGAGCAACGGAGGAGAAAGCAACCACGGATAGCCTGTCCGTCTCGCCGAGATTCTGAATCACAAACCCCACCGCGTTCTTCAAGAGCTCCAGTTTGGGTCCGGACATGCTACCGCTCACGTCGAGAACCGCTACGAGATCCAAAGGAGCTCGAGTGGTGGAGGAGGAGCTACTATCACTCACTTCACCACCCGCTTTGAGATGAACAAGAACGGCAAAATCACTAGCAGGTTTTTTCGCCACTGCAGAGACTTGTGGGAGGAGTTTAACCTCGAGAGGCTCACCCTCTCGCTGATCAGCATGAGTTTGAGGCTCCTCCTGAGGTAAGAACTCATCATCTTCAAAACTCATTTCAGCGGGGACGACGGTGACAGGGACGGGGACAGGGATGCGGAAACGGGAAGGGGTACGGTTATTATCGAGAAACGAAGAAGGGACTTGTTTCCATTGAGTTCTGCACAGAGGGCAGATCCTGTTTCCGTGTTTCACGTTGGTGGTGATACAGTCGAAATGGAACGAGTGAGAGCACTCTGCTGTGAATATCGCCTTCCCGTCTCCCTTTCTCATCTCATCCAAGCAAATCGCGCATTCATTCTGCAAAATTTCGAAAAAACAAAAAAAAACAATCTTAAACCTAATTAAACCCTAATTGGAGACGATCAATGGGATAAACATTAGCCAAAACCCTAAAATTACATAAAACTTTTGATTAGACAGATGGTAGAGATAGAGAGATAGAGCGAACCTTGAAGGGAGTGGAAGGGGGAGGATCTGACGGATCGGATCGGGTCGCGTCATCGGATGATCGTGAGGCATCGGTGGAAGAAGAGTTCGACTTCATCGCATCGTTTGAGTTCTCCATTTTGCAACGCAGAGACTCGGGAACACAAAATCAAAGGGGTTGGGTTTGGAAGGAGAAGACGGAAAGAGGCAGTGGCGGAGCCAGCATCACATTTTAGAGGGGTCATTTACTAAATTAATTATGTAAACTTGTTAAGAAAATATTAAAGTGGGTCAAAAGAAAGAATTGTTCTTGAATTATGGGGGTCAAACTAGAGGTTTTTAACCAAATATTCTAACAACTACCTAATATATATGAGTGAAATTTATTTTTTATAAAAATCACAGGGGTCAACTGACCCCCCTCCCACCCACATAGCTCCGCCACTGGAAAGAGGTGGATGAGGAGAAGACTTGAAGAATAAGTAGTAGAAGACGAAGAAGAGGCGGTCTCTGGAGAAATAAATAAGCGAAACATTTAAAGAAATTGCCAACTGTCTTTCTTTTTTTTCTTTTAGCATTTACCTTTTACAATTGGTCAAACAAGGTATTTATAATAACTTTTTTTTTTTTGACAAAGGTATTTATAATATTTCAGTTTTATGATTTACGATGTTTATTCTTCAATTATCATAGAAATAATATAAATTTCTAGCGTCAATTATCTTTAAAAATCTAGACTTTAGGATTCTCAACGTTTAATATAAACTAGGGGTTGGCCCGCGGCGGATGAGTTTACAATAAAATTATGTAATATTAAAATATATATTAATTTTATTGAAGATGCTAAAAAAAATTTAATTGCATATGAAAATTTTAATTTGTTTCTAAGATCATATAGTAATTAAATTAGATTCTTTTTTATAAGAACACACAAAACTATATTAAAAACTAAAAAAATGTAATAGTTAATATTTATTCTTTTGATTTTTATTTCACTTTGATATAGTTGAAAAAAGCTAAAGTAATAATAAGTAATACTTTTTCTAAGATTTTCAAACTATAATATTATTACACTAATTACTTTCTCACGATAATAAATTAATCAAACTCCAAATTAAATCAATTGAAAATAAAATGTAATATGATAGAATTATAAAAGGTTATATTTTAAAGTACTATATAAATAGTGTTAATAAAAGTGTTAAAAATTATAATGAAATTTGATTTAGCTTTCAGTGTTTTAGTAATTATGTTTTGTAGGCTATTTTAGCATCTGTTGATATTTCTTTGTTTTATAAAATATTATTTGTTGGAAACTTTTCTTATGCTATTTGAAAATATTTGCTGACAAAAAAAAAGCTATTTGAAAATATTTTTATAGATTAATAAAATATTATATTTCAAGCAGAATTTTACTTGAGTGTCATACCACAGCATATCAAATAAATTACTTCGAATAACCAAACCATAATTTAACCAAAATAACTTAAAAATCAACAATACTGCATACAAATGTTTTCTGAAATTCGGCTTTATCTTCAAAGACTAAACCAAAAGAAGCAACCCAATCTTTTAATTATTGTTGTATTGGCACTGACTTCTTGTTTGAAACCCACAATTGATCATGAAGAAATCTGCACAACAGAAGTGCAAAACAGAAACATAGTATCCTCGTAAGAGGCGAGTTTGAGCTTGCCATGTGTTGCATCTGTGTGTCTTAAATCTCTATTGTACCAGTAAAATGCCCAGCACTCGTGGGTACGGTATACCTTTTCGGTTTAGGAAAGTTACTATTTCTATTGGGAAAAGGAAATCGGGTTTTTTGAGGCTGTATAAATATGGGTCTAAGGGTTTGTAAATTATGATCACATCATTAATAAGAAACCCTAAACGGGTATTTGCCTCAATACATTTTCTTCTCTATTCTTCTTCTAACTCAAACGACGGCTGTTCACAACACCATGATTATTATCAGATAGATAAAACGATTTTAGCTTGAAAACAAAAGCCACTCACCTATAAAAAAAGAATTCACTTCGTTCCTCTGTTATTGTTTTCCTTCTCTCTCTTCCAGGAGCCTAGTTGAACATCATCACATGTTCCTTTCCTCTTCGCAAGAGCTGTGCTGCTGCAACTTCTGCACCAGCTGCGATACAAAAAAACATGAGCAAACGTCCCTTTCTACATTCCTCTGTCTCTCTTGATGTTGACTCTAAGTTGTTCACCAGGAACAAACGTTCTAGTGACATCTTCTGTCAGAGAGAGTAAAGACACAGGAGTGTTATACGTCGTCATCGTAGGAACACCTCTTTTTCTTATTGTTCCGACACACCTAAGGGTCTTGCAGGATGAGGCAGAGCTTCGTGTCCGTGAGAGGTATTGCGGCCTCGTACTGGTTCCACTGCTTTAATGGCTCAGAAACTTTAGTGTGGGAAGTTGCCATGACAGGAAAAGCCTTTGAGACTGGAGGAACTATCTCCGCCTAATCTCCTTCATCGGATTCTGAATGTGATGAGCTTTTCCTCGACACAAATCCAATAAACCGTAAATACCAAAACGTAACTGGTAGAGAAAGTGAAGTAAGGTAAGGAATTAACATACCTGTTGCACCACCGTGGCTTGCTGGTCAATTTGGCCAACGTCGTAATCTTCAGCATCTTCCTCGTCTGGATCGTGGTCGTCGGGGATGTGTTGTTCTCCAGATCATGCTCGTGACCATGACCGTGTCTATCAGTCTATGTTCAGTAAGAACATTCTTTGTCTTCTTTACCTGTTCCTTAACTTTGTTGAAAATTTGGATACCGTTCATTGATTGACAACTGCACCAGCAACAACTCTTCAGATAGTATCATCTTAATCTTTTAGGTTTACAGATGATATCAATCTTCAATACACACGCACAACCCCTTTTGCCTCCAAAATCCAAAACCTAGACATAAAGAATTGCGCAGACAAAAAGGGATTATGATGCTATGTGGTATAAACGGATTGGGTATACGATGGTTGATTTAAAAATGAGACCAAACCCCACGTTACCAAAACACAAAGCTATGATGCTTGGATAATCATACCGGAGATCTCTTTACACTGATCTTTTGCTAGCAAGTAATTCTGATTTGGTTAACGTCAGTTCATCATCCAACTAAATCAATGCTTCTAAAATTAGTTAGATCCTGTACATGAGAACAATGCATACATTAATTCAATATATGGCTTAGACGAAGATCTGAAAACCCATAAGCTAAAGAGAAGAAGAAGAAGATAAAGCATATCTTACCATTGACAACCAAACAATTATAACATAGATTGATATACAATTATATCATCTTCCGTAGTCCTGCAAAACAAAATCCAAACTTTCAATTTTCTCCAAAGATAGAGTTAGCCATTAAATGGTGTAAGGGCAACAAAGTAAACCAAGATGAATTCTCAGAAGAAACAAAGGGCCGGAGTGAAAGTTACTTGCCTTCGGATGGATGTTCAAATCCAGAGTCGACAATAGCTTGGAGAAGCTTCGGCTTCAAAAGGAAGTCTCTGAATCCAGAACGGTGTATCCTAACCTCTGCCACAAACAGAAACAAAGGTATTAATTTTTTGAGTCCGTATGATCTTCGATGGGAGAAGACGAAGTGTTGGAGGTTACTACGATCAATTCATCCTTAGTAGGTTTGGGTTTCTGAATGGGGTTCATTTAGGCAAAAAAAAAAAAAATCAATTGAAGCCCATACGTAGAAGCCTATCTGACGTGTCAAAACAAAACGTTTCTGATTGGAGGATTTTTGTGTCCTACGTGGACAGTCTCACAAGGCTGCATATTCCCATTTTATTACTTGTTTGATGTGGATTAGTTAAGTTTAATTTTAAGGCCAGTCAGTCAAACCAATTAAATTGGATCGAAGATGCAATCGAAAAAGACGTTGGTCCAAATTCGATTAGGAGATTCACTAGGGATATTATCTTCCTTAACATATACGACCATGTTCAACAAAACCTTTTAATATGAACCGGATGTTATGTTTAGTATCTTTTTTTAATTTGGTTTAGTTTAGTAAACCAATTATAATTGATAAACTGATTACAATTTATAAAACGATTTTAATTTGTAAAGCAATGATTTTGCACCGATTTTACCTTTTTATTTCTGAATTATTTTCTTTATAATTTTTATAAACTTTATTTTCTTGAATTTAAATATATAATTGTCTACATTTAAGTGGGGGTACATCATGTTCGAGAATATTTTATTCATTATACGAGATTACAATTATATAAACTCTATATTCTATAACAAAAATACGAAATTATAAATTCAGTTCGATCACCTATAATATGAAAAGTGGATAAATAAAAAAAATATTTATAAATTATAAATATAAGGTTACAACTATATAAACTTTATTTTCTATATTGACAAAAAATATATTTAGATAAGTGTGATATATTTGTTTTGATAGAATAAGAAAAAAATATACAAAATTATTATCACCAAACTGGTGTATCTATCGAATATATATGTTTGCTACCCAATTCTTTAAAAGTTATATATGTGAATTGAACACTAAAAAATTTTGGCAACAAATAAAAACTTACCCAATTATTTTTGTAGTTACGAAAAACTTTTTTTTAATGTATCACGGTAAATGATAATGGAATTCTTGGTAGTTACTGTTAACTAATGTATTAAATTAACCTAACTATCAATCATATAGACTGTCGTCTGAAGCATTCGAAAACCATCATATTTCTAAGTATTTATTAGTTAAAGATTTAGAGCAAAAAAAAGTTACCAATTTATTTTTCAGGGATTGATCTGTTTAAAGAGTATTCGGTTTATTTAGTCCATAAAATTTTTAATAATCAGATTTGGTTAATTTTGTATGGTCTTAATAGGTCCATAAAAAACACAATTACAATTGTTTTCTAAATTTTAAATCCATCATAAATTCAAAATATGTTTTATTTTACATCTATCTTATTAAAACAGAAACATTCTGTTGGACCTAACATTTATTTTGTAAGTTTTTAAATTAAATACACCTTTATACTTTATAATTAAACATACATTAAATCACTAATGTTCATTTCTTTATACTACTATCAAATGTTTCCAAACAATATACTTATTTCTTTATAATATTATCAAATGTTTCCAAACAATATACTTATTTCTTTATACTACTATCAATGTTTCCAAACAATATATTTTTATACTACTATCAATGTTTCCAAATAATACAATAATTAATCTTAATTATTTTATATCTATCATTTTCTCTTTAAAATTTTGTAGAAACGTCATAATTTCATAAATTGCAAAATAGTGAACTTTAAAATTTCGATTATAAGATTACAAATTATGAAACTTTTACAATTTAAATCCAATTAGATTACATATCGGTCATCCATCAGTTCAATCGGTTAGTCTCGGGTTTTAGTGATTTTTTAATATGAATATTTTAAAACATAAATTGAATTGTCAGATCTCCGGATTAACCGTATAATCACAATCGGGTTGAATTTAAAAATACTGATTTAAATACAAAAATATTTTAAATACACACTCTTTAAAAATTACCAAACTATTTGTTAAATTATTAGTAAAATTTTTCATCGTAAAATATCCCGCGCTTCAAAAGCGCGGGTCAAAATCTAGTTACAATTACAAATAGTCCCGCTGCAATGTATACATCAAAATATAGTTGTATACAACGAACAAATTCAATCAGATATAAATATTTAATTTATCAATCTTATGAATTCTTAACTTTAATTATATAAATTCATCCGACGGCAGAGGTCTTGGATAATTATATAGAAAAATACATAATTGTATACATAAAACAAATCCGATCAGATATAAATATTTAATTTATCATATTATAATGATTTTTATATAAATCCATCATACCCAACGCTCAAATGTTACGCTAATCATCACAAAAGATTAAAGTGGCTTCATTGCATTGTCTTCACTCTGTGACCACTACAATAACCGGATGAGGATTGATTCGCTTACTACTTGTTTCGATGAAGAAATGATAAAGTCTGTATCAAAATCTCTTTAGTATTGCTCTCTGTCTTCAAAAAGAGGAGTCTATGGTGATGGTTCCGACACACCACTATCTGCACGTTTCCCTGGAGCTCCCATGAAGCTTGCCAGGTATCTGAGAAACATCGACCCAGGGTTCCAAAGAAAGCTCTTCCGACGTTGCTTCTTAGTTTTTGATTTATTTACAACATTGAGTTATCTTCGTGCAAAGATCTTGTAATAAAATAGTGTACTTCTTGTATTGTGAACAAACTCGGTGTACTGTGCAAGTTGGATTGTTTCTCAAATAGGGAAGCATCTTCTAAGAGAGATATATTGTATCTAATAAGTCAAATACCATCAGTGGAGTTGTAAGATGACAAGAGGGAATGAAAATTATATTATAAAAGCTAGAAACGTAGGTATATCTGATGATAGGTTCTTTAAACTAAAGGATGGGACTGACTACTGAGATCTCTCTATCCTCACACTCACTTGATCGTGGAAACGAAAGCTTTCATTTACAGAGACGAGTAAGAAGAAGATTTGACGATGGCCCTTAAATTATTCTTTTACCTTTTGTTGTTCCATGTACTCTTTATCTGCTTCTGCGACCCGGTTCTGGAACATCGTCCATTCGTTTCTGCATCTTTCTCTCACCTGAAACCGAGGAAACACACACACACACTTAGGTTTTCAAGATGATAGAGAAGTATTAATATCTTATTAGGAACTATAATATTGTGTGCTTATTTTATTACCCCTTGCCATGGTGTTTTCCCCTTCTCTGATTCACCCTGTCAAAATTTCATGTAATGAGTCAAGAGATCAGTTAGAGATACAATAGTGAAGTCTATTTATTTCTCAGTAAGAAAAAAAAAGTATTAATCACCTGGCTCCCAAGGGAAGGAATCACTTGATGGATAATCCATTGTGAATCTACTACACCAATCTTCTCATGAGCAGGCTGCAAATGGAAGAGAATGCATACATATGGACATTTTTTAACAAGGGGCGTTGGTGACATAAACGAAGCTTCCAAAGGATTTACAATGACTAACCTCAACGCATCGTCTGAGAGCAAAATCAAGACCCCATCCATGGACAAGATCATTCTGCAACAGAAACATACAAGATTCTTTTTTTTAAAGCACAAACTGATAATGGTCTGTGAAAACTGGACTATACTCCTTCTGATTACTTTATGAGAAACCAAAGTAGACACATTTGCTAGTCATGTGAATATGATGTGTGATTGTCAACTCTACTGACTATAGATATAAGAGCAAAAGGCTGAGCAAAGATCTTTTAGATAATCAAAAACCTGAATCATATGCCAGACACATCGCCATGCTTCTCTAGAAAATACCGGAGCCATAATCTCAACAAACCTACAGGTGGAGTAAAACCCATTAACGAAAATGATTAAGCAGTCTTTAGTGAGTTTAGCCAAAAGAGAGAAAGATTGTAAAGAGTCTCACGCAGCACACGGAGGTAAATGCGGATCACTGCACCATCCTGGTTTTTCTTGAGTTTCTCTGTTCATAACTCGAAAAAAAATTAGAGACAGATCTGAACTCAAAGGAAAAGTAAACGAGGGAGAGAGAGAGCTCCTACTTGTGGACATCTCGGTCACCTCTCCTCTTTGTCATTTCCCATGTAAGTCCGTTGTTTGGCTCTAAGCCTGGTTGAGAAATCTCCAAACCATGCTTCTTAACTAACTCAATGTACCTGAAAAATATAACAATACAAATTGTAAAGATTGTCATAATACAAATTGTAAAGATTGTCATTGGATCTGCAAAAACCATATCCAGAAAAATAATTCACCTTTCTGCATTGAAATGCTCGACTCCAAGATCTTCATCCCATATAAATATATACTCATAAGCTGAGACAACATCAGGATGCAAAAATCTCTTTGCATACCACCTGAAAAAAAAACAGAAACAACCAGAGGTTTCTATCAAACAAATTTTCAATACTGTTTGAAGAATGGAGTATATATCTGCTGACCCTCCATCAGATTTTCTTACCATTTCGTTTGCTTTTTTGCGCTGATATGGATTGCCTTCTTTGACCACTCAAACTGGTCCCACTCAGTCGTCCGGCCATCATAGTGAAACAGCAAAATCTGGAAATCTTCAGAAAACTGAAGCAAAAACCTTAGTGTTAATAAAGCTCGAATTATATACTAAAGACATGATGGGGAGTTGGGGTGGGGGATAAGAGCAAACGCAGGAACCTTCTTAACAGCTGCATTGATATTGTTCCTCTGCTCAAACCCAACAGTAAACGTTACAAGATATTTTGGTTTCTTCTTCAAATCCTGCCATAGATTGTTGTAAGTCTCCAATTGTACAGATGAATAGAAGATTGTGGAAGAAGTTACCTCACTAGGTTCACCCCATAATCTGCGCAAGTAGAAATCTGATTCCGCTACAATAATACCAGGAGGGAGTAGCTCAGCACCATGAGGATTGGTTGGAACAAATATCTAGAGACATTAAAAAAAAGATGGTAAATAAACACATTGAATCTTCAAGCATGTTGGAAACGTTAGAACTGAGATTATTTAAAAGAGAGAGCTTTTATTTATTTATTATACCTTAGGAAACTGTCTAGAACCAAAGTCTTCAGGGGATCTGCCGCCACCAGAGAGGGACAGATCAAAAGATGATATAAGTCCTGAGGGTAAGTTAATCTGCAGAATTAACAAAATAGATTTAACAAATGACAAAAAGAAAAAAAAAAAGAAGAAGATTAAAATGAAAATAATAACTATCATTATAGTAATATACCTTAGTAAAGGAAACAGATGGTAAAGTGATACCGATGAAAAAACCAAACACCATTGCCACGATTGTCGTGATGATAAGCTTTGCATTTTTCATTACTTCTTCTCGGAGCACCGCTGCAAAAAAAGAAAAAAAAGGAATAATAAAGTAAAATTCTCCAAAAAAAAATGATTGTAACAATGAAGTGTGTACCTCCGGTGAAACGTCCCCATCGGAATGCAAAGTCTCCAAATCGAACTGCAAAAAAATAAGAAACTTAAAACTTAAAACCAATTCAATTTTATTTAATTAACCTAACTGAGACGAAGAAGACAGACATCACAAACGTTTAAATTATAATCAATTCAAGTGTCTAAATTGCTCATAATTTAAGCACACCAGTCCTTACGAACTGCAAGTAAGTATCAATTGCAAACGTGTCGGTGGAAGAATCGCACAGATTCAAAATTTTTTAAAAAAAAATTATCTGGATCAAAAAATCTAAACAACCCATTAACACAAAGACGATACATGAAATCCCAAATTAAATAGTCAGCGAATAACTAAAGAGAAGAGCTCTTACGGAGTTTTTTGACAAAATTAGGGTTCTGAGTCGTGAGAGAGATTCAGTTAGTGAAGCACTGAGGAAGAGAACTCAGGTGGAATCCGAGCCGATTCTTTTTTGTTGTTTTTGTTTTTTCTCATGTAAATTAAACTTTATTTTGATTTTTCTTTGAAGGTCCCCCACGCATTGTTTACTTTTCTTTTTAAAGAAAAAGCTTACCTAAATTGTGTACACGTGGCTTCCTTTCTTTTTACTTTTCAAACATGTCTTTCTTGGTTTAGTAGTTCAGCAACAACAAATCTTTAACCAATTGACCAAACAAACATTACAAACAGTGACTGAACCAACTCATCACCTTTCTTAGCAGTAATCAAAACACCAAATCAAATAAAACAAAGCAAGCAAGCAAACCACTCTCCATCATTTATATCAAAGTCTTTTTTTTTTTTTGTCAAATTCAGGTTTGGTCTCCAGGAGCATGAGGAGACGGTGTTGGGCTCTGGATCACCAGTTGCTGAGACCGAGACACCATACGAGCCATTGCTGACGTCTGGTAAGCCTGTGGCAACGGCATGCTATATCCTGCTGGTCCTGGCGAGTATCCAGACACTGTTGTCGAGTAACGAGCCGTTGCTCTTTGAGCCGAATGAGAGCTCATGGTTGACAATGCGTATGCTCTACCTGACGTCTCGTACATCCTCTCGCTCGTCATCTTCTCTTGCAACGCTCTCAGCTCCAATGTTAAAGACTCACAAAGCCTAGCTGACAGTGTCTCTGCCAAGTCCCTCTCACTCTTCCTCAGAAGCTCCAGTGCCGCCCTCAGGTCACCTCCGTCTGCTAAAACCTTAGCCTCAGAGATAGCTTGCGAAACAAGGAACCTGTTTCGTTGTCTATCAACCTCTATAGACACCACTTCTTCTCCCGTTAGCTCGTTCGGCCTTTGATAGTTAGTTCACCTGACTCCACACGGACCGTCTCTCTCGTAACGGGATCCTTGTAGACGCATCGCACCTTGAGCAACGACATGATGATTCAGATTCGTCACAGCGAGGAATCTCAAGAACCACGAGGAAGTCCCTCTCTTCTTCTGCGTACATGTCGCCGACACTGATCGTGGCGCTTCTTCCATCAGACGACACGCTGTTCCTGTAGCTCCCTGATTTAACAGAGGTTATCTTCAGTCCCTCCTCGTGAACGCATTCGATCTCAACAACCTGCTCGAGAACAACAACGCTGAGAAGCCCTCCGATACACTGAGCAAACGCATCGCGAATCACAGTCTCCGTCTCAATAAACGAGAACGTGCCGCTAGAGACTCGCGAAATCGCGTGCATCAGCTCAGCGTCGTGATCAGAACCAAACCCGAAGGTATGTATCGGAACCCCGCTAGTGGAACTCGGAAGCAGAGACTCGTAATCTGTTCTCGTCATGGACCCCACCACCAAACTGAGAAAAAGTAAAGTTGTCCTGCCCATCGGACAAAAGCATCATCACCGGAACAGGGTTTCTCCAACGCCTTTCCGCAATCACCCTGGCGCCGATCTCTAGCCCCTCCGCGATATTAGTGCAGCCGTTAGCGACCAAGGAGTTAACAGCCTGGATCGCCGCTTGCTTCCCGGCCTCAGACATCAGCCTAAGAGGGAACAGCCTTCGAGCCGTGGAGGAGAAGGAAACGACAGAGAGCCTGTCCGTTTCGCCGAGATTCTGAATCACAAAACACACTGCGTTTTTCAAGAGCTCCATTTTGGGTCCGTCCATGCTGCTGCTCACGTCGAGGACCGCGACGAGATCCAGAGGAGCACGAGAAGGCGTCTCATCAACATCGCTCATGACGACACCCGCCTTGAGATGAACCAGAACAGCGAAATCATCCAGAGCGACCTGTTTCGCCACAGCTGAGACTTGTGGAAGAAGTTTAACCTCTAGAGGAGGAGCATCCTGCTGGTTGTTATCACTCTGGATTTGGGCCTCTCCTTGAGGTAAAAGCTCGTCGTCTTCGAAACCCATTTGAGCGGGAACAGGGACGGGGACAGGGATGTGGAAACGGGAGGGGGGACGGCTATTATCAAGAAACGAAGAAGGGACTTGTGTCCATTGAGTTCTGCAGAGAGGGCAGATTCTGTTTCCTTGTGTCACGTTGGCGGTGATACAATCGAAATGGAACGAGTGAGAGCACTCTGCTGTAAATATCGCCTTTCCATCTCCCTTCTTAATCTCATCCAAGCAAATCGCGCATTCATTCTACTAATTTCAGAAGAAGAGAAAAAAAAACAAATCTTAAACCTAAAACCCTAAAATTACATGAAAGAATGAAAATTTGGATTAGATAGATTGTGAGAGAGAAAGAGAACCTTGGAGGAAGGGATGGGAGGAGGAGGAGCTGAGGGATCGGGTATGATCGAGTCAACGGATGATCGTGAAGTATCATCGGTGGAAGAAGGGTCTAGGATTTTGGGAAGATTGAGACCTTCGTTTGACTTCATCGCATTGTTTGAGTTCTCCATCGTGTGGAACGCAAAGAGAAATTAGGAAGGAGAAGACCGAGAGAATTTGATGAGAAGACTTGAAGAATAAGTAGACAAGACCGAAGAAGAAGAGGCGGTTAACTAAGCAAATTGTTCAATTTAAAATATTTGCCAACTGTCTTTTTTAAGTACTAATCTATTTTTTTCTGTATTGGTCAACTTAGTTAATGTAACAAGTTTAAGAGATCTATCTATATAAAATAGAGTTTTTTTCTCTCCAGGTTGTGACACATAGGATTCCAGCTAGATAATTCGTGCACCGAGAGCATGACACGTGTCAAGGCATATAAAACACACTGTTTCATTAGACTTCACATCGATGGACTTCTTCTATTTATTCATATGTTACGTGTTGCATGTGATTTCTAATGGGCCTATACAGGAAAAAGAGTGTTGGCCTATTACCGACCCTTTAGTCGTCTCTATAGTTTCCATGAGATGTCGCCGTCTTCCTCTAGGCTTCATGGTTTATCGTATCCTCGATGCTTTGATTAGTTCCAGTAACAATGGTGTTTCTGAATGTAGTGGTCAAAGTTCAATTTCGTCGTTTTGTCTATGGTTTTTACTCATCGGTGACGTTACTGGATTTCTTCATTCAATGATTATCATTAACGCTTTCACTAACGCCCCCTTCCCACTCCTTACACGGTTACTTCTTTCTTCCATGGTATGAATCTTCAATCTATAAATGTGTGAGATTCATGATGTTGTATTCATCAGTTCCTCTCCCTCAATCATTATAATCAATCTCTCTCTTTCGATGGTTTAATTTCCCTTCTTCTCATCCCTGCTATATTGCACTGTTCAATTTTGTTTTTAATGCATCTCTAATATCTTGTGATGTTTTCCTCACTGATACTTACATATATTACTCTAAACAGTGGCTCGATTCTGTTTCTCTATGGGCGACACTGATGATCTGAACATTACTCCGAAGAGCACTAAGAAGCTTTGTACTGTATGTTCTCTTCTTCTGTTTAGTTCATTTGATCTAAAACATTACTGATGATTCTGTTTCGTTCATTAACTATGATAATGAGACGATATCATACATCTAATCAAAGGTTTAGGGAGTTTAATTTGCTTATAGTTCATGTTTGATGTTTCATGCAGTGAAAGAGGAGATGATATCTTTGTTGGGCAATGCCAATACATATTCACGGGTACTGAAACAACTTCAGTTTCGCCAGAGGTAAAAAAAAAATATAATAGAAACTCATGAATGGTCTCTATGTTGCAGTAGTAGACAGTTGAATTTATATTTATTAGAAAAACAAAAAAAAAGAGTCGATAGGATTTTTCAAAGATTCTCTTCTTCCTCTGTTCTTCTCATTCTTCTCCTGGTTTGTCTTCTGGATTATAAATCACAGAAACTTACATAAAGTATTGACTCTCTTTTTAGTGGCGGAACCAATTCCATGACCACGTCGAACTCTGTCATGACCACAGTCATAGATATTGATGATGAAGAAATCTCTTAGATCATAAATCATCCTGCTGTTCATCTGGAGATGGGAAAGGTATAGTTTTAATGACTTAATAGAAACCTTATATCAATTGTGTTTTACAAGACATAGATTTGAATCACTTGCATTACTGTATAAACCAAACAAAATCAGAATAAAATCTTCAGTGTAGTATTATTTCTGAACAATAAAACAAAATCTAGCTTAAACGGTACTTCTTTATCTTTTGTAAAAAGAACAGAGGCTGATGTGCTCTACATATTTTGATCAATGTTCATGTCATGACCAGGAGGATGATGAAGCTGAGGTTTAGGAGGATTAGATGGTTGGGAAGGAGCCTGATGCATAGAAGAAAAGAGAACTGGAGGAGGAAGAGACTGATAATGCTGTGTACAAGGACTTCAAAACTGCTATTAATCATTAATCCTAAAAGGATCAGATATCAATGAGAGAGATACAGAAACAAGAAGAGGTGAAGCGTTAAAAGAGAGAAGCTGCTGAGGCAGAGTAGAAGAGCATAGATGAATTAGAAAACTTTTTTATGTAATGTGTCTCAAACAATTGTTGAAGATATAATGATCAGGTTTTGCAACCGTTAAATACGTACCAAATGTTTTCATTACAAGCCGAAATTCATCTGTTTCGTTTGCCCATCCCCCCATGTTCATGCTGCATGCTCTTCTTCTTCTTGACCCTTGATTTACCATATTCAAGTTTTTACGTTACTATAGTAACTTTGTTTTACCACAAGTTGCATGTTTTAAAGTTCACCACACCTACACATATGTAAGATTGTTAAATAGTCTCATAAATATAGTATTAGGAGTTAAAGCTTGGGAGATTGCTTGACTAACAAGTAAACACTCACACCATCATAACAAAAAAGAGGTACAAATATATACAAACCACTAGCTATGTTGTTCTCTATATTTAAAATTAAGGTATTACTTTATTATTATAGAACTATCTGGATTTTGTTGTTTCAGACTCAGATTTAGTCTCTTTTTCAAGGTGGATGTAATCAAATGGCCAGAGGATCAACAATACGGTCAAGAATTTTTTTACTCTACTGATCAAGTTCCTGGAGCAATATCTAAGATAGTTTATTCTTTTTGATTTATCATGTTGTCTTAGAGAGGTGTACTCCTTATTGGTGTATGAAATCCTATCACCTTTTTGTTTGTTTCTCAACGATATTGGATAGGTTAGTTAGTGTTGATTTACTCTCCGACATTTGTTGCAGGGTGTTGCATGGTTATGCTTACCCTAATGTTAGAAAATGTAATAATCTATTAGGAAAATGTTGTTTATTTAGTCTTCAAATATAATAATATCTAAAATATTCCATCATATGTGTATTTAAGTATTGATAATTAATATTATGTTTTGATTTTGTTTAAAACAAAAAATATCCTATTATAGTGGATTATATATTCATGTTCAATTATTAAAATTATTAATTTTAATATAAAATATATAAAAGAAGTAAAAAATATAAGTAATTTAACATGTGAAAAATAAAATAATCATGTTTTGAGTGTTAAACCTAACCAAAACAATAAAAACTCTACTTACTATATATAAAAAAGTTGAGTAAACATTTAAGAAAATGTATCTCATTTCAATCATGGAAATTGTGTTATGCTAATACAAACTTATAATCTTTAGCAAGACTAAAAAATAAAAAAAAATAAAAGAATTTTTGTTAGATATATGCGGAAATGGTAAAATGATATAAAATGTGTTCTCATCATAGAAACATAATAAAAAATAACGATAATAATTAAAATAGTATAATGCATAAACATATTTGACAACAAATTAAAAAACAAAAAAAATTAGAAAATAAATGAACATCAAACATTAAGTAAAAAAATATAATATCCCTCATTACTTAAAATTTTCTAAAAGAAAAAAATCATTATTATACACATTTCTTGCAAATACAAACGTAAAACACAAACCACAAAATCATACAAAAATAAGAACTTAGATCGAAAGTAAAGTATATCCCGCCCGTAGGAGATATTACATCCAATCTTCCAACTTAGATCGAAAGTAAAGTATATCCCGCCCGTAGCATTTCTTGCAAGTTTAAGAGATTGTGTAATATTACATCCAATCTTCAATCTTCCTTGAGAGCTGAGACATAAAGTACAATTCTCTCAGATTGTCATTTAAAAATTTTATCACAAAAATAGTCGTCAAAAAAATAAAACAACTAAAATAACCTCTTTTTATTTTGAAAGTTTTCATATTTATATTTTAATTTTGAAATTTGAAACCTCATCTCCAAACCTACTTCTTAATTTTAAACCCTAAATTTAGATTATTGAACCCTAGGGATATAAAAGCATATTTTACATTTTAATAAAACATCTTTTTATCATTTTCTTTATTAAAAGTTATTTTGTGAAGATAAATTAAAAATGACAATCAAAGGAAATTTCATTTATTTAATTAAGTTTTCTTAAAGAAAACTAATCTTATAATTATCCAATCTAATTTATATTACCAAACAAACAGTTTCAAATAATTTATATTGTATTTAAAATACAGTGTGTATATATATCCAATGAATCCAACAAATATTTTGTCCAATTTCAAAAAAAATAAAATCATATTTATAATAACTATTAATCTTTTACAATGTCCATATATGGTTTATAAATAATTAGGTTTTAAAGATTAAACGAATTATATTAATGGAACATGAACATGTGAGAATTTTAATTAAAAAAGTTTTTGCATTTAAATCAAATAATAAAGTGAATAAAGTAATGTTATGATTGCATACAATTATAAAATTTATTTTTGGTTCATTTATTACTATTAGCAAAAAATATGTAAAAAATTAGGAAAACATTAGCAGAAAATTTAATAAAAGAACAAAAAAATAAAAAGGTCTAAAAAGTTACATAATATGTATTTTTATTACTAAATATCCATACGTTATTTTTATCAAATTTATGGAAACTTTATAACATTCTATACATAATAATATATTATATTCGAAAATTTGCGGGACAACCATCTACTTTCAATAATCACGTTAGAGTTTTCATGCAGCAAATAAATATTTTAAATGATAATCGAAGTGTAAAAGTGATAGTTATTTCTATTGATTAAACATACGTGATGAACCATAATTCTGCAATCGAATATAGTAGCAGCTGCATACAACTTGATGTTCCCTCCCCATTCACCATCTTTAGCCATATGTGCACAGTAATCATCTAGTGAAACATCGTCTAAAAAGCTCTGGAAACCTGTTTGGTTCTGTATAAACAAGAACATATTATTTTTGAAAAGAAAATAATATGTTCGATTGTCTTACTTGAATATGGTTGATTGTCTTAATTTAATATTGTCTTACTTATTTGTTGGACATTAATACAATTCTCTCGAATAGTCATTTTAAACTTTTATCACAAAAATATTCGTCAAAAATTAAAATGACTAAAATAATCTTTTTTATTTTGAAAGTTTTGATATTTATATTTATTTTTTGAAATTTGAAACCTTATCTCCAAACCAACCAACCTCTTAATTCAAAACTCGAAATTTAGATTATTGAACCATAGGAATATAAAAGTATATTTTACCCTTTAATAAAACATATTTTGATCATTTTTCTCGTTGAAAACTATTTTGTGAAAATAAATTAAAAATGACTATCAAAGAAAATTTCTATAAAATAAATCTCTAAGTGTTAAGTAAATTAACAAAATTTAATTTTGGTATTGTCAGTCAACTTTAGAAAATGAATGTGAATCGTTAAGTATAATTATAAACTCTACCAGTCAAGTTATTTTAATGGCAAGACATCTATCTGATATTTCAAATATTTACAATTAATAAAATTATTTTTTCAATTATGATAGATATAAAATAAATTTTTAAGACTTTAGAAATTTATTTGTCTTAATAATGCTTTCCTCCTAACCTAAGCGAGCAGTCAAATGTCCTATATTTATGCGTGAATGTAGTTCTAATGGGTTGTAGACCCATATCTCCGGTCTTGCAAATAAAGCATATCATGTGTAGGCAAATTTTTTGAAATTATACTTTTGGAGTCCACTTATTTCTTTTATAAGTGATTGATTTAAATTTTGTGACCCGTAAAAGTTAAGCAACAAAATAACATTAGAATAAAAACAAATAAAAAAGAAGAAAAAAGCAACTGAACCAAAACAGTAATCACAAGGTCTTTTATTCATCTTTCGTCTATTTAGTATGGAGCAGGGGACGGCTTCCTATCAAGCCTCAGTTGCTGAGAACGAGTCACCATACGAGCCATTGGTGACGTCTGAAAGTCTGATTGAGCCCACCGAGCGTATGTTTCCCATATTAAGAGATTGCCATAATTTCTCGTTTAATCAAGTTAATAAGAAATTGTATTCTTTTAAACTCACTAACTCATTATTGAATCCTACAGTATTAGGTTATACAAACTCTAAATCAATCATTATTATACGCTAAACATCACTCATCATCAGAGAGACAAACCACATCACCACTCCTCTGCGATCCACTTCCCAAGTTCTGTTGCTGTTGATGCTCTTGCTGCTGAGTTAACGCACTTGAATATGTTAAAGCTTGAGGAACAGCGGACGAGGTTGGAGTAGTTGACAAGGTCAAGGGTATGGGAACTGAAGAGGAATATGTTAAAGCTTGAGGAACAGCTGATGAGGTTGGAGTAGTTGTCGAGGGGATGAGAACTGAAGAGGAATATGTTAAAGCTTGAGGAGCAGCTGACGAGGTTTGGGTAGTTCTAGGGATGGGAAATGAAGAGGATGACGATCTATATGGGTTTATCTGCGGTGCAGGAGAAACTAGTCTTCCATTGGCAGCTACGTTAGTTGCACTTGCAGGAGAAACTGAAAAAGATGGAGCTGGGTTGGAGATGAGAGGCTGTCTTGGCTGAGGCATTGGGCAGTGGGTGGTACTCGGAGGAAGGTATGATGAGCGAGAAACTGAAGATGGAAAAGAAGATGCCCGAGGAGGCTGCATAGGAGCAGGAGCCGAAGCTGTATAATAATTTCTCAGTGCGCTCATTTGTGCTGCTCTCTGTGCTAGCTGCTGAATTCTACCTGGAGAAAGAAAGTGTTACTATGACTTCATATAGCCAAACCAATATGCTCTCTTTATTCGAAGACTTACCCCTTGGAGCTGCCGAGGGATGAGATTCCATTCTGCTCGTACATTTAGACAAGAAGGCATTCGTCAACAGCTTGTTCATTATAATAAAGTTCTTGCTCGTCTGTAACTTTGTCGCTTTGGCTGTATGCTCAGCTTGTACCTCATGTAAGTTCCTTTGATACTCTGCTTGTAGTTCAGTCATTTTCCTGTCAAATTCAGCTTTTAAAACTGATTTCTGCTCACAAAAATAATTTACCAGTCAGTGAACATCGAGATAAAAGGAACCAAAACTAAGAGGTAATTGGTATTGAGAACAAACTAACCTTTTCTTCATAACTCTTCTTTGTGTTCTCTGATTCTCTCCGCAACTTCTCCAGTTCATGCTGAAATGGGTCACTGAACACAGGGAAAGGTATTTGAGGAACAGTTTGAGTAGCACTCCGTCCCGTAACATTGTTAAGATGTGATTGAACAGGAGCTGTTACAACTGCTGAAGGCTCCACAACAACTTCAGGGACAAGGGGTGCAACGTTATCTGCGCAAAGGGCATTCTCAGACTGTCAGTTGTTTGGTTAACGCATACGTTATACTTAAATGCAAAAGAGCAGTTACTGACTTGCAAAAGTTGATTGTTCTACTGGGGCATCAGGTTCTGCTACTTCCATTTCTGATCCAGTTGTCTGTGCAGCCATTGTTGTGCCGTTATTTAAGCCTTCACTGATAACTGCTACTACTTCCATTTCTGATCCAGTTGTCTGTGCAGCTATTGTTGTGCTGTTATTTAAGCCTTCACTGATAACTGCTACATCAGATTGATTTCCAGGCGAAGAAACTGGCCGAGGAGTTGCACCCCGACCAGTTTCTACTGCATCTAATCCAGATGTATGAAGCGGAGCCACTGTTGTAATATCTTGGCCCTCAGTGTTTGTTGCTAGGTCAGCCTGAGTTTCAGTCAATGGAGATGGCAGAGAGAATGCATTCGGAGCATCCATTATTTCCTGCAGCAAATCAAGAACGAACATTACAAAGTTGTAACCGTTTCTGACAGCAAAAGAGAACATCTTAAGTTGCGATAATAAGTACCTGGTCTGATACTGCGGAAATACCAGTCTCTACTACACCTGGACTAGCAATGCGTGGCTCTGCTGAAGTGCTGATATTTTGGCTCTCAATGTTTGCGCCTGAATCAGGCTGATTTCCAGTCGGTATAGATGGCAACGGACATGCAACTTGATCACCCTGTTAAGAGAGTCAATTTAACACAAAATGAGACCTAAATAACCACACTTCACTGCTCTTTTTATTAGAAATTTAGATTGAACATTACAAAGATCGATAACATTGAAAGAGCAAAAGATAAAGTCTACAACAGGGACCTGCTCGAATGCAGCAAAACCACCAGTCTCTACTGATTCTGAGACAGCTGGCAGAGACTCAATTGATGCTTCAACATTCTTGCCCTGAACTTTTTCTGCTGGGTCAGGTTGCTGTCCAGCCGGTGAAGAAGGCATAAGAGTTTCAGCTGGCTGAGGCTCAATAGGTGTGTCAATATTTTTGCCCTGAATGTTTGCTGCTGGGTCAGGTTGCTGTCCACCCGGTGAAGAAGGCACAGGGCATATCTCGTCATCACCCTGTCCAGAAAAATCAATTTAACAAGCCAAAAAAGGTATCTGATCAGCACCCGCTGTTAATGCAGGAAAAGAAGAATGGGCATGATAAAGATTATATGAACAAACCTGATCATATTCAGCAGAATCCCTAGTCTTTACGACAAGCGAAGGGTGAGGCATAGGCAACACCACCATCTCGTCAGGAATCTCCTTGTACAGAGAACAAGCTTCCTCATTCTGGTGATCCAAAATGTTATCAGCATCAGAGCTCGCATGAATGGTTTTATCATTTTCTGTAGAAACCAAAGCCTCCTCTCTATTCAACCAAGACTCTAGAGAGGCAGACTTTGCAAGATTTGCAACAGACTGGGATATTTCTGGCACCCTTGAGGGAACATCTTCATCCGGTGTCGCTGAAGCAACTCTGACACAATTCTGATCTTCTGACAACTGCACGTTCACGGCCACAGATTCCTCTTGACAGGAAGCTGGGATTAAAATCTCAGGCGCAGCAAGAGAAACGAGCTCATTGGGGCGGCTCTTTGTAGCCACATTATCCGTAGGCTGTTCATGAGACAAGGTTGAGACATCCATCGCCTTGTCATTTCTTGAAGACACCATTTCATCAACTTGTTGAGTGCTGCCACCTGACATGGTTATTAATGTGTTTTCTGCTTCTGGCAATTGGTTTTCCTTGGTAACCATGCAACTTGTATCAGCATAAGTAGCTTCACCATAGGCATCAGTGCAAGTTTGTACATGAGAAGTATTTTTGGAAGTGTTCGATGAGCATAATCCACTAAGATGCTTGTAGTTGCCACTTTGAATAGGGGCACAATCTATTAATACCGTCTGTGCCCATTTCTCTATCCGACTAATCCAGCAGGCTTCATCCTCAGCCAACTTCTTCTTTGCAGCCTCATGCATTCCCTCTAGCTTTTTGAGGCATTCATTCATCTCTATTTTTAGATCGTCATTCTTTCTTTCAAAGTCATCTTCCACCCGTTGAAGATTATCCAGTAAGCTCTGAGAACTTAACCCTGAACAGGTGACACGAATATATAATACTTCCAGCTTTTTCCCATTTTCAAGTTCCTGCTTCTTGTCAGCATTCCTATTCATCAGATCCACCTTTTTTTCCTCGTGGATTTGTACAAGCTTCTGCAGTTTCTCACAGCATTTCTTTTTGATGTCGCCAATAGTCTTTTCGACATCTTTTGTTACTGAGCTATAATGGCTAACTCCTTTTTCGGTCATGCATTCTTCACCGACTGAGCTACGCATCGATTTGGTGTTACTATTTTCCTGACGCACTGTATCCCCTGAGAGACTTTCATTCACCTTTTTGGTACTAGCCTTTGGTTGCTTAGAATTAGTATCCAAGCAATCCAACTGCAAACTTTGTGTGCGCCCCAGGAATAGGCTCTTCATGCAGCACAAAAAAGAATATATATAATCTACATCTTCTTCAGAGCAACTGAAACCTAATTCCGATTTTGCGCCAACCAAAGATTCTTCGCGGTTACACGTTTGCTTTACAAGCGAGGCTGCAATCCAACTCTGAAAGTGCATCAGTAGAAACTTATCAGTATGTGGGCTAATCATAAATTATGCAACAATCAAAGGCTTTACTTTGTGGCGTATAAAGCATTAATAATATTAGATATAAGTAGATGATGAAGGTAGATGATAAACTAAACAATGAATAAAAAATCGAAGTGAATGCTGGCATACCAAGGCTATCTGGAAAGCCTGCAATATGGTGGCTGGCTCTGTGCAGACACGGTGGTGTTCAATAATATATTCAAGAAACTTTTCAGCTATGCTTGCCGAATCTTCCTGAAAACAAAATAATATGTCCCAATTAAACATGGCAGATATACTTTTTGTACAATTCTGAAGACGTGCAGAGAGACAATCAGTGAAGTATTCAGTATGGGCACGGCAGTGGAAACATTTATTAGCCAATAGATGAAGATATAGGACCCTAAATAGCAGGTGCTGCATACACAAAACTAAAAGCATCATTCAATATCAGTTTCTATACTAACAGCAAACAAATAAACTTTTGACATACAATACCAAAGGATGTACCATGCCAGAACATTAAACGAAGCCAGATATCAGAAATAAAATTGCCTTTGACGGAAGCAATATAGCTAAACTAAGTTGCGCAGGTGGAGAAAACAACTTACTGAAGGACAAAGTTTTGCCATATTCGGCTTTAAAACAGCATAGAGACTCCTCTGTGACTCATGCGGATTTTGTCGCAAATCAATGCCAGCTAACATATCCTCTGGGATTCCAGAGATATGACCGCCCAAAGAATACAAGCCAGTAGCATCATTTCCAGTCAATGAGTCATTAGTACCAGATGCAGATCCAGGTGATGACTTGAGTGTTGCAACTTTTGGGGACTCCAAATGCCCTGAAGGAAAGATAGTAAGCAAAGTAACTGGAACATTCAATGAACACTAGAGGTAAAGGAGCAGGAAGTGAACTCTTTTACCCATGTGATCCTTCCCAGAGGCTTTTATTTCAGCCTTATCTACTGTGACATCATCTGAAGCCTTCTTTTTCTTCTTTAAGTTTCCGCCATTGCCAACTATGGTAGTCTCTTCATAGCCCTGAAGATGCCGTACTCTTTTTCGACTCCTTTGAGGAGTATCCGAATAGTATTTCCACATAGGGTTCTTTCCACCCAACAGCTTTGACCAAAACATACTTGGACTAATTTCATCAGATAACTTGACATGTTCTTCACCAAATAGAGTAGCATCAGTGCTGTAAATTCCCTGAGCATGCTTGGCTTCCAAAAGTAGACACAGCTTGCCTTCATTTTCTTCTCCAACACTGGAAGAAAGTATGGACGAGAATTCATGAATCACGGCATCCTCAATAGACTGTTCAAATGGAACTCCTGAACCTGGGGTTCCACTCCCATGAAAGTGTTCCAGCTTATCAAATAAATATGAAGCTCCCCACATGAGCAGTGCATGTGTGAGAGGACGGTTTAGGTTCTCTAGAGGCTTATTTTGCCTAGCCAGAATCAGGGCTTTTTCTTCAACTGTAAACACTGAGTACAACCGGAATATCTTAGTTCTTTCAGAACAAGACTCAATCTTAATCTTCTCTAAGAACTTAACATCATGCGATGGATTCAAGCTGCTTCCAAAAAGTATAAGAGCCTCAGTGCGTAAGAGTTTAATGCTTTGACTGCAGGCACGTATTTCCAACAGCAGAATAAAACACTGACTCTCCTTGTTGAAATTGTTTATAGCGTTCTTCTTTGAAAGAGAGACCCCATGCTCATAAGAATTTTGACCAAATCTTTGACTCACAAAATCTTCGAGAATATTACCAAGCAGAAGTCCCTCAGGGCTTTGTGTTGCCTGTTGAGAAAAAAAAACAGCTATTCAAACGTACATGAGAAACATATATAGACAATGAAAAGGAGACAAGAACAAACATCACAGTTTAGCATATCTCATAGACACAGCTCATGATCACATGATCAAAAACATACTTCAATTGTTCAAAGTAAAGGCCATGATATTATGTGTGTATATATATATATATATATATTAAAACTGCAGTGAGTGAGTGTCTATGACAAACAGAGAACTATCCTCATTCATAAGTGATGGAAACACACCTTATAGAAGACAACTGCTTTTAAACCCTTTGCTTTTATCTGAGTAAGCATTGCACCAAGTAGGGGAAGTTTCCCGCTTGCTTTGACTTCTACATCCAGGATTTCATGCAACTCCAGATTCTTGACGAGCCGTTGTTTCAGAGATGCATCCATAACATATGGGTGGTCACAGATCTGCCAATAAATTTGCAATTACACGAAGGTATTTAATATCTCCACACATTAACATTCAATGTGACTTTAGGAAAACGTGATGCTGACAGACAGTAGTCAGATATCTTAGCAGACCCTAACCTGTCTTTTTTGCACTTCAAGTTCAATGTATTACGGAAAATCATAAAGCAATTAGACCAAAACCTTTTCCCTAGTAAACATTAAAACCGTAACGCATAACACCTATGTGACAACCTCTTAGGAGCTGACACATGATACTTTCTAGCAGCAATGCAGTGAACACCTTATCTATTTCTTTTCACTAATTTCCATTGTTAAGTGGGGACTTAACGCACAAGCACATTGAAGAATAAAATTAGTTATCAAATAAACTTACTTTCCATACAGAAGTGAGAGTTTCTTCGAGAGCTCCAACAAGATCATTCTTTAACAGCGAAGAAAGAGATAAAGATTTGGAGAAGAGAGTCCAACAGTATTGCTCCACCTGTACATCTGATAGCTGCACTGGAACCCAATACTCGGTGTACATCGATAACAATTTGGGATCAAATGCTTTATCTTGTTGCACTTTCTGCCTGTTCTCCCCATAGTCTTTGCTTGTAGAGGGTCGACATTCCTTCATATCCTAATGCAATGCAGAATAAAATATGCAGTTTAAAAGTAAAGGATAAGTAAATTTCACAGACCACTTTTTAACGTGTGTCCAAAGTAAGCAATCAGAAACTAACCTGTGCCACCTGATCAGATTCTTGAACTGGCTGAGCAATGCAGGAGCAAACACTGAGATCTTCAAAATCACCATTGACCCTTCAAATTTTTGCAAAACTAAAATTACAATCCAGAACATATATTTTAAATAATATATATCCTAAATATTAAATCAAACCTATCGGTTGAAATTGGAAAACGGTTTCAAAATGACAGACAACAGTCGAAAATTCTTACTTTTGCCGTTTTTGACATGTGCTGCACCTTTCAGGTTGATTAGTATTTGTGCACACTGGTGGAAACGGAGTACTCATAATGCGTTCATCTGCATTTGTACATGCATCCATCACAACTTCTGCAGTGTCTCTTTTTCTTTTCAGAGCCAAGTCTATGCCGGTTTCCAAGCTACTTTCACTGTCACGAAGCTTTTGTGGTTCTGGATTCTCAGATGGTGCACCTATAACACTGCCATCCCCAGTTTCAACCATGGGGGATGAATCAACCACCATCTTTTCTGTATCCTTAGTTACTTCAACAGGAAAATCAGGGCCCTTCTCTACACTAATTTCGCCAACTGGCAGTCCTTTCAGTTCTGAATTCGCATGTGGACTGTTATTGTCTCCAGCATCATCATTTTCCGCAGTGTCTCTTTTTCTTTTCAGACTCAAGTCTACGTCGGTTTCCAAACTAGTTTCACTGTCACGATGCTTTTGTGGTTCTGGATCCGCAGATGGTGAACCTATAACACTGCCATCCCCAGTTTCAACCATGCGGGATGAACCAACCACCGTCTTTTCTGTATCCTTAGTTACTTCCACAGGAAAATCAGGGCCCTTCTCTAAACTAATTTCTCCAACCGGCAGCCCTTTTGATCCTGAATTTGCACATGGTGGACTGTTATCGTCTCTGGCATCATCGTTTTCCGCAGTGTCTCTTTTTCTTTTCAGAGCCAAGTCTATATCGGTTGCCAAGCTAGCTTCACTGTCACGAAGCTTTTGTGGTTCTGAATCCTCAGATGGTGAACCTATAACATTACCATCCCCAGTTTCAACCATGGGGGATGAATCAACCACCCTCTTTTCTGTATCCCTAGTTACTTGAAAATCAGGGCCCTTTTCTAAACTAATTTCTCCAACCGGCAGCCCTTTTGGTCCTGAATTCCCATGTGGTGGACTGTTATCGTCTCTGGCATCATCATCTTCCGCAGTGTCTCTTTTTCTTTTCAGAGCCAAGTCTACATCGGTTGTCAAGCTAGCTTCACTGTCACGAAGCTTTTGTGGTTCTGAATCCTCAGATGGTGAACCTATAACACTACCATCCCCAGTTTCAACCATGGGGGATGAATCAACCACCATCTTTTCTGTATCCTTCGTTACTTCAACAGGAAAATCAGGTCCCTTCTCTAAACTAATTTCTCCAACCGGCAGCCCTTTGGATCCTGAATTTGCACATGGTTGACTGTTACCGTCTCTAGCATCATCATTCTCCGCAGGTACTCGGCGAGAACAACCAACCACTACTAGTTCCTCATCATTTGAAGAAGTATTAGACCCCGTCTTGAGATGCCCTCTATACAAGGCCCTGTAACTTCGGCCCGTCATTCCAGGCTTCCGTCTTTTGATCTCATCTGTCGACGGCTCCTCTACGCTGTCTATCTTCTTGCCATTACTCTCTTCAACATCCAATGACGAAGTGTTTGCTTTCCTGTCAGGTTTATCTGATGATCCTTTTGGATTCTCCGAAGGTACAGTCTTTCCCTTATTAGACGATGATCCTTTTGGATTCTCCGAAGGTACAGTCTTTCTCTTACTAGACCTTCCCAAGGGACTCGCTGCGGGTTTCTTCTCAATTCTACCAGAAATTTTTGTAAGAGAAGCAGGTGAGGAAGCGAGTCTACCAGACCTTCTGATACTAGAAGCTGGAGTTATAGGCTTCGTAGACGTAGAAGTAGACGGTGTTCCCCGGGTTGACCTCCTCAGAGGAGTGGTTTCTAGTACTGTAGAGGCAGAAGCTACCGCTGAAGATCTCGTGCAAATAGTCCTTCCCGTAGAAACCTTCTTCTTCTCATCTTTCTTCATATCTTCCTCTGTAAATCACAATTCACAGAAACGATCCAAACACTAAGATCAATCTCTAACAATCTAACAGCACGCCTAAGAAACTCTCTCTCCAAACAGTATACGCGAGTCTCTAGAGCCCTAAATCGTTCCGTCGAGACCAAAAACGAAACCCTAGAAAGAAAAAAAAAGGAACGAAGCGTACCTTCACGGACGAGAGAGAGAGAGAGGAGGAGGAATGAGCAGAATCGATTCGCTTGACGGACTTTTTCTGAGGTCTCTGACTCCGAGCGAAGAAACGCGAATCTGAGATCTCACGGTGCGGAATCGTCGTATGAATCGCCTCTTCGAGCTTTTATGCAAACCTTCACGCGCGTTTTGGGGTTCTGTGCGATTAGCAAAAATTCACGCTAAAGCGGCAAAGGACACTCTTTCTTCTTCTTAAGGCTTTTTGCGATTCGTGACAACATTTTATATGTCGTTTTTTTTTGTTTGTTCGGAGGTTCATATGTAATAAACGAATTAAATACTCTCCCTTTCATAATCACCATGTGCAGTAAATATAGGACGCGAGTGGCGGTAACTAGTAAATTTCACCGGTTAGAAAAACGAGAGGCTTGTAAGAAGAGTACGTTAATTCCGATGAATCCATAAACTTATCTCTTGCAAGATTGTTAGGAAAGAACAAGAACTACGTACTCAAATTTTAAGTGATATCTCTCTTTAAAATGAACTCAAAAACAATTTTTTTTTATTAGTGTTCTCTTTTGGTTCTCAGTACATAAAACTAATGAAAACTAGGTTTAACCAAAGCTCAAATAGAGTGAACAACAACTTTTATATTGGTTAAATATGCCATGTTGGTAAGTAGAATTTCACTGGACGCTGGTTTTGACGTTGAAGCGGTCTAGCATTCGAATTAGATTGCTGCAGCAGAAACAAACAAAAACAAAGAGAGTTAGATTAGACTTGCAATTTTTTTTTGTAGCTTATAAATGTAATCTTTCTAAGAAATAAAACAAAGAACTGTCACGTTTTCGAACAGCTAAGTTAGAAAATTAAAAAGAAGATTAGAGACACTCACATCATGTACAGTCACACGAAGCAGGCTCAACTGTTTCAACGTTACAGTCCTCGTCTGGAAATATTTAGAAATTTATTATAAAACCAGGTAGAATAAAAAGAATTTTTGTATGTGTTAAGCACTGCAATAAACTAGTTATTACCTCTCTGGAAATGGACCAAGTAACATTTTCAGAACAGGGGGGAGTTGTGAGTGATCCTAAATATCTGTAATAGAATCTTGATTTGAAATTGATCATTCTAGGATCAATCATACTGATAAATTCCTCGGACTCATGTCTATCAGTTATCCTCTTCAATTGTCTTTCCAACTACAAAAAAAAAAACATTCAAATAAATATCTTTTTTTTTAATAAGTATGTAACTTTATAGAAGCTAATGGTTGATAAAATATTAGCTATGAAGGGTTGAGATTGCAATACCGAAAGGAGAAAAGGGTCAGGTCTTCCCAAATTGTAGAGGAACGCCACAACGGCGAAGCGTCCATCTTTGCTCTGATGAACCATGTGTTCCTCGAGAACAAACCTATATACAGTATATAGAATTATCCGATCATTATATGCTAGCTATTCACATCAAATAAACCCTTGAGGTACTTGAATATTTTCTTAACAGTGAGATAACCATTTTTACAAATAAGGTACACGAGCAGAGGTACCTTTTACCGTTGATCGTGTGTTCGGAAGGAGAGTGCCAATGAAGCTGTTGAAGTTGATATACAGTACCATTGATAGTTATACCCATACCTGCATTTCCTCCTTCGAATTCCAACTACAACATTAACAAGAAAATAACATTATTGTATATATGCCTCAGAGTTATAACATTTACTATATTAGAAAAGCAAATATTAGTTGATTATTACCATGATATCATGGCCTCTGTTCTTAATGGTGCCATTAGAAGGTAGATAATGGCTGTGTAACGATCCAATCTTATGATCAATGAAGACTCTATTGTCCGTAAGATCAATAGGTGACTGCATCGTGCCGTTTCCACACATTTTCCATTCTGGCTTTAGTGTTCCCCATTTCTCTGGCCCCTTCTCTCCTCCCTTCTCGTAGTTAAACTCCGTTTCGTCCTCTACGAATCATATGAAAGATGTGCTTAGAAGAGGCTAGTTTACAAGTCAGCTTAGGGGTGAAAAACATGTGAACGTTCATTGGATTTTCAGAACTTAAAACTAAACGACTGTTGCCCGTTGGTGGAATTCGAATCTTTAAGTGTGTTTAGATTAAGATTTCTCAAAAACACAATAACTTTTTTAGGTAAGCTATATGTTACATACTGATAGACATTTAAAGATGATTTAATTAAGAATAGCTTACCAACTTCTCCATGGTCTGGTGAACTCGAAACAATGGTAATAGAGATGGCGATAAAGAAAACGACGCATACAATTGATGGTATCTTCATTGTCTTATGTTATGTATAAACCAGGGAGTGAAATATCGAAAGAAGTGTTTCGAGAGAAAAGAAATATTGAAAGAAGATTAGACACTTTAGGGGGGTTATGGTGATAAACAATTGTATTTGTTCTCGTCTATTTCTCTCAGTCAAGATAGCATATCTTAAATGCCTCTAATTTGCTCCTGACTTCACCTTAATTTTCTCTAGTTTCCTTTATGTTTCTTTTGTTTTTGGTAGTTTAATAAAGTTTCATGGTTCTATAAAAGGGGAGGATATCTTTGTGTGTGTTAGCAGTATCATGCATTATGTAAATGCAATCTTGGTGTGATTCTCCAAAGAAGTTGAATGACTCTTAAAGAAAACAGATCGTGTGTCCAAATTTTACTAGCTTCTAATTATTACATTTGTTAATTATTCATACTTTTACAGTCTACAATCTGACAAGAGTATATGAATAACAAATAGGAGCAGTTTTAATTTAAAACTAGATTTTGACCCGCCCAACCGGGCGGGTATTTATTTTATGTTTTTAGTTTTTATTTATAAATTATATATTTGTAATATTTAAACATAAATTTAGATTGAAAATTAACATTTGTAGTTATAATAAAAATTAAAAGTTTAAAAAAATATTTTGATATAAATTTTAAATTCCTAATTAAAATAATATAGAAATGAGTCATAATTTTTTCCAATTCCAAAATCTTAGCATTATTAAAAAAAAAATTACAAATAAGTAAAATATATAAACATATTTGAAATTAAAATAAATTTGTTAAAAAAAAAATCTTACGCCATTATTGTTTATTTCTATAGTTTGATCCGTGGCCGTATAAATATTTGCTTTCACTTCAGTTTTTTTCTTTGTTCGAATGATAATATATATATATATATATATATATATATATATACATAATTGTTAGTATAACATTTTAAAACAAAAATTTTATTTATTACTTTAAATAATTATATTATGTGGTTTTAATCGTCTATTATATCACAGTGTATCATATAAAAATCTAATATTTATAACTAATTGGACTTATATTATAAAAGTGTTATACTAACAATTTATAAATAAAATATTTTATATTTTATTTATATGATATATAAATTGATTTTGATGTGTGATTTTTATTTTATTATTTTTATTAATAAATATTGAAAAATATTTAATGTTAACAAAGAATCTATAAAGAAATTTATTTTGGTTAAGATTCATTCTATTAAAGAAATCTATTATTTAAATTAGGAAAAGACATTAAATACTCAAATCTATCATTTAAATAAGGAAAAGATAAAATTCTCTACTATCTTTGTTACCAAACAAAATTTAATTTTTTTAAAGACTCCTATCCTTATTACCAAACAAAAGCTTAAAGTACTTCTACTTTAATAAGATAGACTAGATTTTGACCCGCGCTTTGATTTTGATCCGCGCTTTCAAAGCGCGGGTTTATGTTTGGTAAAATTTTTATATAATCACATTTATATAATCCGTCTTATATATGCATTTATATAACCCGTCTCATATATGTGTTTTATATCCGGGTTTATGTTCGGTTAAAACTATATTGTACATGTATTTTAGGTTTTTGATTTTGAATTAGATATTTTAAATATAAATCAATATAACAGTTTTATAGTTTTGATCAGTGTTTTGAAACCCGACTCGGACCTGCGGTTGAACGAATTACCGGTTGGTAACCCGGTATTTTTAATATTGTGATTTTTTTCTAATGATAAGGCAAATTCGGTGATCATAAGTTGGAAATTTGTTTAAAATATATTTATATTTTTCAAAATCGTTTTAAATGATAATGATTGTTGTCAAAATTAATAATTTTAGAATTAGAAAACCGGTGGTTAATGACAGTATCAAACATGGAAATAATCGATATAGTATCAAACAGAGAAATAATCGCAGACCGAAATTAAATTAGGAAACCGGTGATTAATGACTGGCGTAAAACGTCCAGAATACCTTTATTGAATATAAAGAAAAGGCTCCTTAGTAGGGGTAAAAAGAGTAAAAATCTAAATGTGCTTGTACTTTAATAATATAGATAATCGATGCAGTATCAAACAGAGAAATAATCACAGACCGAAATTAAATTAGGAAACCGGTGATTAATGACAAACCAAAAAATAATTAAGAAGAAACTGGCGTAAAACGTCCAGAATACCCTTAATGAATACAAAAGAAATGCTCTTTAGTAGGGGTAAAAAGAGTAAAAATTCAAATGTGCTGGTACTTTAATAGTATAGGTTTTCAGTTTAAACTCAACCGTGTAAGTGTCGTTATGAAAATTCTACGGTGTAGTAACTGATAATAAGAGTTTTCTAATAAAAATAACAAATAAGAGTAGTTTTGAGATGTTCTAATCCTAGTGTTATTGTCTTAGAATAGATCGAACTAAAGAGAGAGAGAGAGAGAGTCGTATGACTTAGAGATGAATGAATTGTTATTATTCCATGAGTAATGAGTTCCTTATATAGGATTACATAGCTTGGAGACAAAGTCTAATAACTTGGAGTAGGGAACAAGTAACTTGGAGTAGGGAACAAGTAATCTAGAACATTCCATAATAGACATCACACAATATTCATAACACTTCCCCTTGATGTCCATTATGCGTGTAAGATGATATCTCGTTAAAAACCGAGATTGTAGTGCCATAACCGTCTAGAGTTTGTAATGCGTTTGGAATACTGCCTCGTTAAAACCTTTCCATGGTAAACCCAAAAACCCAATGTGGTAAAAACGGGAAGCCATGGATAGGAAAAAGAGTACAGCCGCATTACTTCCCCTGAAGTGAACACCACTGAAGGCTTCTCAGTGATCGCATACCAATCTGCTGCATAAGTTTCCTGAGCGTGCATGTTGGTAATGCCTTAGTGAAGAGGTCGGCTGAGTTCTCGCTGGATCTGACTTGGAGTACCTTGACCTCTCCTTCTTTCTGAAGATCGTGGGTGAAGAAGAACTTGGGGAGAACATGCTTAGTCTTGTCACCCTTGATGTAACCATCTTTGAGCTGAGCTATGCAGGCCGCATTGTCTTCGTAAAGAACGGTCGGCTCGTCTTTACCATCTGTGATCCCACATGCTGTCCGAATATGGTGTGTCATGAGTCTCAACCAGACACACTCTCTGCTTATTTCATGGATCGCCAATATCTCCGAGTGATTGGATGATGTGGCTGATATAGTCTGCTTGACTGATCTCCATGAAATGGTCGTGCCTCCATATGTGAAAACATAGCCGGTTTGGGACTTAGCACTGTGTGGATCGGACTGGTAACCTGCATCAGCAAAATGCTTTCATGATATTCATGGTCCATTCGGATCATATGGTTTATCTCTCTTGGATAAATTCGACCATGAATGTCTTTGTATGTCCATGATCTGTCTGGATCATGACATCATCCATAATCCATCCGGATTATGTTCTTGTCCATATCTTATTCATATCCTTTGACCAAAACTCTTTATGAACTTTTAGTATATGTTCACGGTCTGTTCATGAAGTGGCTATTGTGTTATAGTTTGAAGTTTAATCAAAACTAAGCCACTTTTTGGTCAATAGGACGTTCCTCTCACTTGGATGGTTTAGGTCGGATTTAAGACCTAGAGGAACTGGTCGGAACAAGCGGGATGGATTGGTCGGGACCAATGATGATTAAGGTCGAACTAGGTCGGACATGATCCTAGTCGGTATGGTTCCCTTTGGTCGTGAATCTGATGGATTCTCAGACCATTTGATCAATCTATTCTTGGTACGTTAATCATAGATCCCAACATTCATATACGGCTAATGATCTCTACTATAGATCATCGTAGTCTCTTCATAGCCTTTCCAAGAATCAATCATCTTAATCATCCTTTCTTTAAGTATGAACACAAGGAATATATTGACTACTATATGGACTGATCTGAAACGTTCTTATAGAACTTTCTACTAAGCATCACTTAGTCTTATCATATCGTGTGTACATACACGCATGCAGCTGCATTTCAGTCCATGAACAACGCAGGAACAATGTTGTTCTATGAGAACTTCTTTCTCATTTCTCAAGGTATCTTATGTTACCTTTATATCCAGTGATATATCCAATGTCTACTACATCTTCCTTAGATGTCCAAATCTTTATTAATTTCGATATTGGGTAGTAGCATTCACCACCTAGGAATTCATTTCCTTGTTCCTTAGTCCCTGTGAGTATCCTTGTGTGATCAAGCCATTCCTTTTGAATGCTTTATGTAGAACATGTACGACCACTTGTCTGTACTTTCATGTTCTACAGCTCACGATTTTCTTTTCCTCACAAGACTCATCTGTTCACTGGTTAGATGGCGTCTATCTTATGTATTTGGCCAATACGCCCATCTCATACATTCTTTGGATTTAACTCCACGTCCCATTTTATTCTCTATGAGTACTCTTACGTGGGTTAGTGATCCTCGCATATCTCTTATGCTCAAGTGCTTTCTCTTTATCACTTATGAGTGTGTGTATGTGTCGACACTTTATATATTGTTCCATCGCGTTCTATCACGTTCTAGACATGATACAATCGATGAGATTTTATTATTATCAGGATCATTGAATACTCTGTAGTTTGCAAGGCTACATTGTATGATACCTGTACCTTAGGACCGGCCGGTCTGATCTCATTGTCTAGTATGGTTTCTCTTTCATGAACCCGGATCTATCATTATGAGCACATTATCTCTTTCTATCCGAGGTTCCTTGTATATGGAACATACTGATCTATCTTGTATAGACTTCTACAGCAACTTGATTATGTCTCTACTAGGACATTTATATAGTGGTGCTAAGCTGGTATGACTTAGTCATTCTTTCGGGTCTGTCTGGCTATCATTCTTTCTTTGTTTATGGACGTCCAGTACATATATATCTGGTCCGAGGATCTTTGCCAAGACTTGGATGGTTAAAACCATTCCACTTTCACTTTCTATTTACCAGCTTATAGCTTTCTCCATGATGTTGGATAGTCGGATTCATCTTGTATGTAATCCGTGTACCTTGGCCACAATATGATCACCTTTGTTTGGCTCATGGTCTCATTGAATTCGTGGGAGAAAGATCATGTTCTCTTATCCAACATATATTCCCGATTTTCATCTCATCCTTATATGAGATATTCCATCCTAGATGGCACATAGGTATGTGGTGGTTTATCCATAAAGTCTTAGGATGGTCTATATCTGGACTATGACCCTTTATCATCTTTAGACGGGAATATCTATGCTCACTTTATATGGCCTGATATATCTTATCTTTCATACATGTATTCTTGTGGTGTACCCAAGCTTATAGACTTTTGAAGTCTCAACCTTATAGGTTATGCCTTATACGGCCAAGCTATAATGCCTTATGGCCTTCGGCCAGGCTTATCATGTTCGGGTTTTATAGTATGGTCATGGACCACACGGAGTGTTTATTCTCTCCCTCATGAACATGCTATAAAATACTTTTGTTTGTCCTCACTTAAACGTAATGCTTGGACGGCCAGCATGGTTTTAGACCATGATACATGTATTTGTGGTCTGGTCATGATCACGGGTTTTGTCCTCACTACCCTCATGATCAGATTATACTTTCGTGTTGCTTGGAACAATGAAGCCTAGTGAGTTTCCCTTGTGTACATGTTTCACAACGTGAGATCTTATGGGATAACTCTTTGTGCCTTAGTAATTTTAAACTTTGCATCAAGTTCGGACCAGGATGGCGAATCCGGTCATGCCATAAAGTGTATAAATTCGTTGGTGAACCTTACTGGTTACCTAGGCTTTTATGCCTTATCACACTGATCCTTAGCATAGTATTAGATCAGTAGGGAGAATGTAGTCTCGACCTCTCTTATATATATGCATTTGGCGATTTTCATAAGCTAAAGGGATATTTCCTTTTGCTTTGCCCATTGGTTTATTATAGAAACCATTTTGATGTGGCTTGTAATGCCAATTCGACCTTTACTCCCTCCTCGGCCATGATTGGATCTACAACCACGGTTATTGTGGTATCCTTGTCCACGGCCAGTGGGGATTTTGGGTCTTTCTCAATGGGTCTTAGGTGATAAATTTCCTGCCTCTTAAGGCCATGCCTTAGGCGTGGTGATCTAGACATACTCTTCTCGAGTTTTCATTCTCATTTGTCAATCAAAAAAATATTTTTCAAGCAAATCAATCAAGATAAAAGAAAAACTTTTATTAATGCTATGAAATTTGAATGACAAATTATATTTAAAACAAAATACCAAATCATAAGTATGAAATCAGAATGTCAAAAGGCTTAAACAATAGCCAGCCAGTCCATAATAACATCTTGGACGTGGCTCACATTTGGTTTTCTATTCAATGAATAAACCAATCTCATCATCTATATGAGTCCACCCGAATTTTCTTTTCTTAGCTTCTTCAGCATCACCGTATATCATCTCACATTGATACTCGGCACTTATCTCCATAACATAGTCGAGTTTGTCGAGGTTGACTTTCCTTTTCTACTTCTTTTTCTCAAGAGCTGAAAAGTATGAGAGAAGGTCGTAATAGGTTGTGAAACCTTTAGCCTTCTGTGATAACAACACTTCCTTTGAATGGATCGTGTCACGAGTCTTGCTTAACAAGTCATAGTTTGTTATCGCTCCACCACATAGTTTAAGACTATAGGTGATCCTCACAAGATCAAAGTGATAGTCATCCACGGATTCATAATCCTGGAACCTCAGAGCCTTCCATTCTTTCATGGACTCATCTAGTAATGGCTCGAAGAACATGGTGTTTAATCTCGACCAGAGATCGTAAGGATCGTTGATGTAGCTGCACTCATCATACAGATCCTTCACGAGATGCTTTCTCATTATCAAAACAGCTCTACGCCTTTCATATGCAAGGGTATCGTTGCCGTATTTGATACACTTCCCAAGTCCTTTAGACTTTAAATCGGCTGAAGTGTTCATCGCCCAATCAAGGTAATTGTCTCCATTGAGATCAAGGGCTGGGTAATCCGAGTGATGGAGTCTCGACATCTGAATCATATCAAAATGATTTTGTGTTAGTACATACAATTTCTGATGCCATTGGCTATCCAAGAAATAAAAGGCACTCGGCCAGTATGTAAACAATAAAGCCATATGGCTTGTGTGACCAATGCCATTCGGCTATTACACAATTAAATCACACTGCCAGCAAACAAATAAGAGGGCCATACGGCCAGTTTGCATTCTCTTTAGAAATTTACTTTTTCATAACTCATCCATCTCTTAATCAACTTGTTTGATTTATAAATCCCTTGAAAATAGTGGGATGGACGAGTGCATGGTTTAGCCATACCATATGGTATGCTACATCGACCCATGCGGTTTAATGGTCTAGTAGTACCATTCGGTACACATCCTCGACCAAATAAAACAGATCGTGATTTAGCTGCACTGTGGTGCGCATCATCCATCACCGGTGATTGTGGATCACCGTGGATCATCGAGGATCACCGTGGATCACCTTGGATCACTGATCATCGTAAATCATCGCGGATCATCGAGGATCATCATGGATCATAGATCAACGCGGATCATCGTGGATGATCACCGTGAATCACGGGTGAAAAATCTAGTTGCACCTGAGGGTGAACATCATCGACTATTGATTTTATTTTATGGTCTAATCATACTTAAGAGTACGTATCATCGACCTTTACTTCATATGGTCTAGTCATACCTATTGGTATGCATCATTGACCTAAAAGAAAATCATGGTCTAGCCACACTATGGTGTGCATCATCGATCAAAAGATGTGGAAAACATTAACCTTATGTTTTGTTTGGACATATAGCGTGTCATCCTTAAAGGGGTATCACTTGTTGTCCACACAAAACGAAAGTCATGTAATCACATGCTTTATATTTTAGGGCTAGGGTTTCTTAAAATCGGATTTAAACTTTAAGGATTAGGGTTTAAAATTCAAATCTGATTTTAGGATTAGGTTAAACATTGACCTCAAGTTTTGTTTGGACATATAGCGTGTCATCCTTAAAGGGGTATCACTTGTTGTCCATACAAAACTAAAGTCATGTAAAACTATTAAGGGTTTAGGGTTTTGATTTTAAAATAAAACAAGAACTAAAATCAACCAAATCAAATCGCAAAAACTTTTAAATCGGATTTAAGATGAAGAGAAGTTTGAAATCCGAATTGCTTGAACCACAAGTAAAAATTAGGGTTCTTGAGATCTTACCTTAATTTTTGCCGATCTTTTCTCCTTGGTTTCTCTTTTAGAAACCTTGAATAATCAACAATGAAAGTTTCAAAGTTGGATTAGTATGAGATCTAAGAACAATAGATATCGAAATTAAGAGAGATAAGGAGTTGGCGGCTATTAGGGTTTTGGATGATCTTTGACGGCGCGGCTTGCACTGGGAGGTGACGGCGCGTCCGGAGTCGGATTGCTGCGTGGTTTGCGGCGCTGGATTCTTCTCGTCAAGAGCTTCAGTTTGATATATTACTCGTCGTTTGGATCCTTACGGTTAGGGAGATATGGCGGTTTGAAGTTACGGCCAAAATTAGGGTTTTTGTGGTCGCCGGATTTTAGCTAGGGTTTAGTGTTTCGTGCTGATAACGTGTTCTAATCCTAGTGTTATTGTCTTAGAATAGATCGAACTAAAGAGAGAGAGAGAGAGAGTCGTATGACTTAGAGATGAATGAATTGTTATTATTCCATGAGTAATGAGTTCCTTATATAGGATTACATAGCTTGGAGACAAAGTCTAATAACTTGGAGTAGGGAACAAGTAACTTGGAGTAGGGAACAAGTAATCTAGAACATTCCATAATAGACATCACACAATATTCATAACATGAGAAATAAAAATTCAATTTAAGCTCAATCTGTGATAAGGTTACTGTAGTTACGAAGATTCTAATTTACTTTGATTAACAGAGATTGGTAAAATATTAAAACTTGAGCAAATTAATCTAGTTGAGAAGGAAAATACAAAATCAATTCCGTTTTGTATAAATATCAAACTTTTCAAATGTTAAACCATATTTTTTTTTTTGAACACATGTTAACCATAAATAACTAGTTTATTTTTTTGAAAAGAATAATTACACAAAGTAAAAGAACCCAAAAGGATTCGCCAAAGCTATTTCTTCACATGTATATACACTTACATAAGTGAATGTTCTTAGATTTTTTACCATCCCATTTGCTTAATGTGTTCTTTTTACCAGTAGTCACAGCAAGAACACACACCATCTCTGAAATGGTGGAACCGAGTTCTGTCTCTAGCAACAATCTCCCTTTTGTATATCTTTGATATAAGCTTTGTAGCCTCATGACAGTTTCTGCACACTCTTAGATTCTTCACTATCGTAAGTTTAGTCCCAGGCTTTGTACTGATCAACCCAAATGCAATAGCTAGCTTCTCGCTGTGATGCCTTAACGCTCCTTCTTTCCATTCTTCTTCCATCTCCTGCAACACTTCAGAAGTGTCCGGAACAAACCCTGCTTCCTCAAGTTGCACATCCATCTCTTCTAACATACGGTAGATTTCTCTTCTCCGTGGATGGAGTTTATCCCCAATGATGAACTCATGGACCACAGAATCTACTTCGATAGAGCTGCAACCGGGAACTTTCTTCATACATTTACCATTGAGGATCCCTCGTATTCTTGCTACATCTTCCCATCTTCCTGCTGTGGCGTAGATGTTTGATAGAAGTACATAAGAACCTGAGTTTTCTGGTTCAATCTTAATGAGCTTCTGTGCAAATGACTCCGCTAGTTCAAGATTCCCATGCTTCTTGCAAGCTTTGAGAAGAGAGCACCAAATCACTCCATCAGGCTCCATCAGCATCGTGTGTATCATCTCTTCCGCTTCTTTGAATAGACCAGAATGGCCTAGAAGATCAATCATGCACCCGTACTGCTCTAGTTTTGGGGTTAAATTGTAGTCCTGTGTCATTGATTTGAAAATGTGGCGTCCTAGATCTAACAAACCTGAATGGCTACAAGCAGACAACAAACCAACAAAGGTGATATCGTCTGGTTCAACCCCATTCTTTCTCATTCTTGAGAGATGATCAAATGCTGCATTGGCTCTCCCGTGCATCGCAAATCCAAATATCATTGCGTTCCAAGACGACAAGCTTCTATAAAGCATGCTGTTGAACACTTGTTGGGATGCCTCTATGTCTCCACATTTGGCATACATGTCAATAAGGCTAGTCCGGAGAGGAGTTTCATTTGTAACACCCTCTAACCTCTTGTCGATGTACACATGAATCCATCTTCCAATGTCGATGGCTCCAAGGTGTGCACAAGCAGGAAGAACACTTAGCATTGTCACATCGTTTGGACTTTCACCTGATCTCAGCATCTCTTGAAACAACAGCAACGCTTCTTTGTAAAGATTCATATGCGTGTAACCACCGATCAATGTATTCCAGGAAACTACATCCTTATACGACAATCCCTCGAACAGACGAGATGCTGTCTCCACGTCACCACATTTCGAGTACAAATCGATCAGAGCATTAACAATCTTGAGACTTGAACCAAACCCATGATCATCATCATCATCATCATCAACCCATGAATGTACCTGACGACCTAATTCAATACTACCAGACTGAGCACAAGCAGAAACTACACTGACCAATGTACCCTCGTCTGGCCTAACGTTCGTCCTCATCATCTCTTTAAACAAACCTAACGCTTCTTCATATCTACCGTTTTCGATATACCCTGTAATCATTGCATTCCACGACACTACATCTCTCTCATGAATTTCATCGAACACCTTCCGTGCGCTACTAAAATCGCCTCTTGAAGCATAACCCGTGATCAAAGCTGTGCAGGAAACCACATCTCGGTGAGAACTTGAATCGAACACCTTGCGTGCATCTTCCAATCCACCGTTTCTATAGTACATAGAGATCAGAGAAGTGTGCACATATCGATCAAGACCACACCCAAGCTTCAAAACCTGCGCGTGGATCTGTCTCCCTTCCTCGAAAGCCTTCGACTTTGCGCAAGATTTCAACAGAAACGGGAACGTGTACGAGTTAGGAAGATGCCCAAGAGAAACCATACGAACATAAAGCTCGAGAGCCGAAACAGGGTCCGAGCTCGCCGCGAGCCCGCGAAGCATCGTGTTACAGATCAACAGGTTCGGCTCCCGGATCGTTTCGAAGACGGAGATCGCGTAAGGGAGACCGTCAAAGTGCGGGGAGACGACGCAGAGCTCGAGTAGCTTGCTGAGAGCGTAGTTGGTGTTGTGGAGTCCCGTTTTGATCATCTGGGCGTGGATTTCGCGGAGAGATTGGTGGGTTTTGCAATTGGAGAGGAGGGAGAGAGAAGGGTGGGTTCGGAGAATGTCGTAGGGAGGATCAGAGGAAGAAGAAGAAGAAGAAGAAGGAAGGAAGTGGAATGGGTAAGACGAGGGAGCTGCGAGAGGTGGGAGGATAAGAGGCGCCATCACTCTCTTCTTATCGCATCTAACGAGTATTTAAAACTACCCGCCACGACTTCTTCGTGGGCCTTACTGGGCTTTTTATTTACAAATACTTTATTTTAGTTCGTTGTTGGGTTTCTTTTTGGGCCTTGTTAGTAACTCAAAATGTTAATAACGGTATGATTGGGTAGTCGTTATCATCAAAGCAACTAATAACATTATTATTTTTAGACGATAAATAAACAAATACACATCAAAACAGCACCGTAACTAGTGAAACCATTATTTTAGTGTATATATGAAGAATTAAGGATTGGTAAGAACTTGTAATGTGTCTTCATCAACTAAACTCTTGGTCTGTATAAGTGAACCACGCGCTTGTTGATTGGTTGAACCGGTCTCGCATTCGTCAGCGAGTCCTGTTAAATATTAGTCAACATTCAAAATAATGGAAAAGTGTGGTGAATAAATTGGACGACAAATCATCATGGTCTTAATCTTATCATGTACACACACTATGGACTTATATATCATGACTTGTGAAACATGCGACTGAGATCAGTGTGAGGACATAAGTTAATGATGTTATATAAAGAATAGGACATTACTTTAGTTGTCAAGTGTGAAACGATGAGGGGAAAAAACAAAACTTACATCGTGCACAGCTACACGGAGAAGTCTCACTTGTTCTCTTGTCACGGTCCTAATCTGAAATGATATATTTGTTTTAAGGAAACAAACACTGCTACTAACCAGTAGTACCATGCAATACAATAAACATGAAGTTTAAAATCGATAAATATTAACGGATACCTTTCTAACGACACTCCAAGTAACGTTCTGAGTACAAGGTGGAGTGGTAAGTGAACCAATGTATCTGTAATATTTTCTGCTTCCGATCTTAATTTGCTTGGGATCAATCATCCTTACATGTTTCTCTGCGTCATCCAGATCAGTAATGGCCTCTAGTTCCTTCTCCAACTAACACAAACAAAAATCAGAGATGAATAAATCATTTAATACTATTGATAACAAGTAGAAATATTAATTGATAATAATAACTATTAAGTTTTCATTTTGTGTACCGTTCTGATAAAAGTATCAGCTCTTCCAATCTTGTACAAGACAGTCACAACAGCCATTCTCCCATTCTTGCCTTCGTGAACCATATGCAGCTCAAGTGCAAACCTGGTTTGCAAGTTAAATATTTCGTATATTAGATTATATCCAAGAGTCATATACATCAAATTTTATTGATTTATTATACTTTAACAAGTACAGAGTTATTGCTTTTTAAACTATAAATATCATATATTTCCAAGACTGGGTGTAATATTTTTTTAATTCTCAAATAAATTGGCTACCTTCTTCCATTGACTGTATGCTCAGAGGGAGAGTGCCAGTGAAGCTGTTGGAGTTCATATTGAAAACCATTAATCATAATACTGCCTGCAGCTCCATCTTCAAATTTTAGCTGTTCAGCAATATCAACACATAATAAAATTGGTTTATCAAAGGTCACAACTAGTAATTAGTAAAAACACATAAATCCCAGTGGTTTTCATTTTTGGCTTGTTAAGGTAGAAACTCAACAAAATCAAAGGAAAAGCATGTGCTTAAACAGAAAATAGCTAGATCTTCAGGGTATTATAATGTATACCATAATGTCATGGCCTCTGTTCTTGATTGTGGCATTGGAAGGTTCATAATCCCTAATAAGCCTTCCAAGATGAGAAACAATCCTAACTCTCTCGTTCATCAGATCAATGGGAGACTGTATCTCTCCTTTTCCACACATCTCCCATTCCGGTTTAATTTCGCCCCATCTCTCTGGCCCCTTATCATCGTTCCTCTTGTAGTTAAACTCGTGTTCGTCCTCTACATATCACCAATAAATAATAATAAAAAAATCAAGTTTGTCACAAACCGTCAAACCCAATATAAAAAATACAATAGCTCAAAACTTATACGTACCAACTTCTCCATGACTTGAAGCAGCAGTAGAAAGCGAAACTAAGGTGAAAATGATGAAAATAAAGAAGATGCATCGGAGTGATGAGTTCTCCATCTTTGGTTTTGTCTTGTTAGAGAGAAGAGAAAATGGGGTTTAGTGTTTAAATTGTAAGACAAGTTATTACGTATTTTGGTTGGGAAACACATGCAACTATAAATACTTGTGAAGACGGACGATTTTGTACGGATATGTTAAAAGCGTTGGGTTACTAGTCCACAAGACTTCCCATGCTTTCTTTCTTCCAGACGACAACTTTGACTCTATTGGAGGTATGTTTATATCTAATTTGTGAACGGAAGGCAGGTGTGAATCAAACCCACATTTTCATCACCAAATCTGTTGTCATTTCCAGTAAATAGTATGAAAAAACACAGTGAAATTTATTGCGTTCATTCATATGTGTCAGTGGTTTACAAGGATATGGCACACATTTTTTTACTTTCGAGAAATAGTATAAGCAAGAAACAATTTCGCATCTGAATCATTAACTGTCCTATTTATTCAGCAGACATAATAGAAAATTAAGTATAATATTATTGAAAATTAAATTCTTCTGTTGTATTAATGACAATTTTCATTGCTAATCAAATATCATGATATCAGAAAGTTTGACAAATCATTCACAAATTTAGTGCCGATGAAAATAAATTAGGAACTTTGACATACAACCTTCTCGTCGATTGTAAAATATTGAACATAATTCCTTGTTTGCTAGATTTTTCATAGTTACCTCTAGTTAAATTTTAAAGAAACAAAATAGGAAGGAAGAAACAATAAAAAGGGAAGGGGGAAGATAAAAAATTAAGAAGAAGAAACTTTACACAAATATTAATAAATTTTAGACTGAGTTAATATATAATTTACTTTCATACATTTTCTTTGTTGGAAAGTTTACTGCAAATTCAAGTTTTATTGACAGAAGAACAACCACCAAGAAAAAGGTGATGAAAACCAATACATGAAAACAACATCTTGAAGTCTCGCGTTACTTTCCTGCCTAGAACCAACTCGTTTCAGGAGAAGATCTGAAAATTTTCAGACGATTAGTCAAAAAGTAATTGTTTAGTGTTGTTAGATAAATTTTCACCAATTCTTTAAAAAATTATAAAGAATAGAAAATTCACCATTTGGATTCGGCAAGGTCAACGAATCGTTTCACCTTACCTTATATTATAAGCAAGTAAATGTTGAAATTATCATTCCTATAAGTCTAATGGCCGTATCATCTCTAGAAACCTAATTGTGACGTCTCATTTTCTTATAAAATTTCATGTAAACACAATTAAGTCTCATACCTAGTTGTAACGTCTCAACCATCCTCTTATCTCCTATTTTGTGTGTGATCCTTGTTCAAACGAAATTGCAAGTCAAATTTTAATTGATCAGTCATCTTGAAAAGTTGATCCGTCCGGTTATACATTATAATCACCTTGGAGTTATTACATAAAGGGCAGCATGAAAAACTATAGCGTACTTCAGTTCAGTTAATTATAAACGTTGTAAAACCATAATTTTATATTAGGTTGTGTTTCCTTTTTTTTTCTTTTTAATATACTTTGATCTGACAAATGCTTAAAATGATTTTGAACGAAAAGGTTAAACTAAACGTTTAGTTTATTTGAGAACCCGAGAATTAACAACATTGAAAAAGTTTGGTTAACAGGCACTATAAAAATTCATCGTAGTGATAATCATTCTGCTCAATGTTACATTGCTCTCATCATTCATTCCGCTTCTTAACAACAATTTATCATAACAAACTCTTAACTGTAACTAGTTCACGTGATTACAGATATATAAGGTGTGAATATACTCAGCCAAAATATACGAGTGAGACCAACTTTTATGACTTTGACATGTCTTTGTGTCGTCATAATATATTTGTGAAGAGTCTCCTAATTGCATCAAGACGATAGACGACTGGAAAGAGTATGTTCAGGCATCATAAACCAGAGCTATAATTTTGGTTGTTGACTACAACACCACAAGAACATAGACAGATACTATTCTCTTCAAAAGAGTACAAACTCTAGAAATTAAACTACGTCACAGTGGTAGTTTGTAGAGAATGGATTTTCAAAGAGAAGGAAAATAATGGTATTTTGTGTAAATTTAGATAAGGAGAAATTTAGAGTGAGTTAGATAAATAATAGTAAAAGACTGCAACGTAGTTCTGAGATCACGGCATTGTTGTCATCGGTTGAGTTTGGTCTGATCTCTGTTGTCGTCTTTGTATGGCGGATAGACTACAGAGCTTGAGGTGCTTGCCGGAGGTTCCACTATTGCTTAAATTGCAAGATTTAGAAATAAGGTCGTATGAGGAATAAGAAAAACTGAACTTCATTAAAAAATTACGTATTTATTTAATCTCGATATTCATCTAACCGCATACGTATTTCATAATTTACGTTATACTGTTCTGTTGTGAGAATTCTGTCGTTGATAAAGAAGAAAAAGGACTGAATTCGTTCATTGAAACTAAGCCATTGACTACGGAGTGCTTTAAAATTAGGTCTTGGAAATAACATTGGGTTTAAACTTTAAGGATACTTTAAATATTGGGTTATAGACTTTTAAATTTTGAGGTTCTTCTTAGGCCTAATTATAATGATACTTTAAATATTGGGTTAAAGACTTTCAAATTTTAAGGTTCTTCATGGGCCTAATTTTATTAGTGAGTGCTTCTTTAAATATTGGGTTACAGATTTCAAATTTTGAGGTTTTTCATGGGCCTAATATTATTACTAGCACGCTAATGTGCCCACATCTAACCCATTTGGAACAAAAACTTTTTTTTTAACGTCTGACTCGATTATTATCAATTAATTATGCTATTACAATGATGAGAATATTACAAAGACGATTTTACAGCCGACAATTCTACCACTCTGTGAGAATACACGTCTGAGCCATGCACCAAGCTGAAGATCTCTTGTAACATGTTTCTCTATAATCTGCATAATTTGGTATTTTCTGGGTTTGAACCTGAGACTTCCGGATGTAAAAGCAATTGAACCCTTAGTCAAACTACTGGATCAAGGGGCTTCCACAGAACAAAAACTTTTAACTCTTGTTATTTTTTTCGGAAATAACATTATTCTAGTTTATGTTGAAAAATGATTTTGCGAAAGATGATTTTGGTACGTTTTATTAACAATTGTTTTTTTTGGCTAAAAGTACATAGAGAACAAAAATCTACCATATGTAAACGTCCACACACACAACTAGACGATGTATGGTGTGGTTCGATAGCTCCTAGCAAACGGCTAACTCCTAGCACATACGAAAACACTCTTGTTATATATATGCAACATATAACTAGAAACTACTTTTCTAAGTTATAAAGTTAACTACACTTAGATGGCTCGATCGAAGTATAGTTTAACGGTAGTAGTTAAATTCTCGAGTCAGCGAGGACGTCTATATCTGAAATGGGAAAATTACACGAAAAGTCCAATTATACGTCCTCGTCAAATTTCTAAACTATTGAATTGCCAGCATTTGATTAAGTTGGCAGAACACGATGCAGGTCAATGAAGCCATTATACAAATACTAGGGTTGACCCGCCCTACGGGCGGGATGTCAAATTCAAAAAATACATAAAATATCATTTGGATATTTAAATTTAGCTTACTTGAAACTTAAGTTGATCATGGTCTTAATTTTTATTTTGTAGATTTTCCAAAACCAAAACCACCATATATTTGTTGTTTAGGCAGTTGGAACATCATTAATACAGATACCCCATAACGCGTTGTCTAAATTTTTTTTTTATGGACTAAAAAAATTAATAAATGAACTAATTGCGGATCGTCATGTGTCAGTGGAACCCGTAAATAGTGTAAACAATAGTGCTTAAATAGATTTCAGAAGTGCTGGTGCATAAAATTTTTGTGGGACCCACTCACTATTATATTAATTTTTTTTTTGTTAAGCAACCCCCATAAGCACTTGAGATAATGATGCTCTTACATTATTATCAAACCACATTCAAAATCGAGAAATACTTATTTTCTGTAAAAAACCTTGAAGCATATGTACCAATTATATCCTTAAAGTTATATTCTTTGTAGGGATTAGATTATATGTAAATCTCTCCTACTTTATAGAATCTATTATAATAGAAATTATGATTTATAAATGGAGTTTGTGGAAAAAAACAAAGCCAAATAGATTTATATGAATCTGTAGTTAGCATTAACCATCTCAAGTAGAATTAGTCATGGTCTATGTTAGCATTAGATATCTTAAGTCTTTGCACATGAGAACATTTTAGCTTAATCTCAATAAAAAAATTTTGTTCTCAATTTCTTAGAACCACTCTTTTGTAGGATGTAGTTTGGGATTGGGAGATCTACTAAACAATATCAACAAAAGTCCATTTATTTTTTCGTTTGTTTCATGAATTTATAAATTTGACTGGTATTTTTGATAATTTGTGTTTTTGAAGACACTTTCAGACCATTGGTTCGGACAAAAGAAGTTTCATCGCCACAGCAAACAAAAATTCTACTACTTATCGTAATTCTACAAATTTGAAAATGTGGCCATTACTTCTGCCTCTTAATTCTATTTGGCATGTGATATGAATAAAAATATATTCATCCAACAACTTTACCCTCCCCCAACTCCAGACTAATTTTTGCTAATCCAAAGATCAACATACTTCGAATTAAGTGATTTACTCCATAATGTAAAAAAATTAATTATGGATAAAAAAATTAATCATGTCATGGCATGGCATACACAGTTTCAGATCATAGTAAATTTCTAAAAGAAATTAAATCTCCAAACTACAACATGGATAAAAAATATTTTGATCTTAAATTAAAACATACATTCCTTTTACTACTGCACATTTATGAATTAAAATACAAAATTTACCAAAATCTCTCCACCAGTATAAACAATGTAACTTCAACCAAATATTACTATTCCCCTTTTATAATGTTACTACTTTTATAATTTCACTTTTATAATGTTGCTACTTTTATAATTTCACTTTTATAATTTAGTCCTTATTTGTTAACAGTTATTAATACTCATTGTTGATTTTTTTTTTGCTTTTTTAAAAAGACGGGTTTGATCTGAAATGTCTAAGGTCTGGCTATTGAACGTGATGGACATAAGCAATATAGTGGTTGAATTATAAGAATGATTAATTTATGATAAAAAACAAAAATCTTGCTATTTCTGTATTTTTCTGTACTCCTTTTGATTGCCACAAGATTCAAGGTTGATTTAACAAAAGTGGTTACCATTTACATGACTTTTTATTGTGAAAACTTGAATTTGAGCAGGCACTTCGCTCAATGTTACACAGAGTAATCACTCATGCTTAAAAAATTCTATTTGTCACTCCATTTGAGAATCTCCATCTTGAGATAGGAATCAACATGGTGGGGGTCTTTTTTTGCTCGAAGAACTACCATCTTTACCAGTAAAGGTATGGTAATCCCACTTAACTTCCATGTGACGGAAGTTACCGAACGCGAGCAACCCAAAGTGGGTTTACAGTTTTCGGAACGGTGATGACTGACCACATAATAAGAATATTGGAACCACTCGAATCGTCTCTCAAGAACTCGTTCGACTTTATCTGCCAAGAGATCATACTTGTTGAGAAAAATGGGATGAGTCAGTGTGCTTTCAAAGAGTTTCCTGGTGAGTAACGTGTTGTTGGTTTCGTCTTCTGTCGCTTATCAAAACAACAATCACAACCATCCTAATTTTCAAACAGATCTATCAACTTTTAATTTCCCCCGAGTCTTGAGAAGCTGTAATCCTATTAACTGATACATGGAAAAATACATGAAAAGTAACTTCAAATAATATGGAACCGACAAAATACAGAGTAGACTTACTATAGCAAAGAATCTTGGTATTTGGAAGGATTAATGTTCTCTCTAGATCCCAATTAACGCCAACACACTAAATATAAAGAATACCAAAAAAAAACTGAAACAATCAATCCTTGGTTTTTTTTTGACAGACCTGGCAAAGTAGGAGTCCTATCGTAGGAAAGTGAAATTGAGTAACTGGCCATTCTTTTCTAAAAACTGAATTAGAGAGTTATTCATAGTGTTGATGTATTCAAACTCGATTTTCCAAGACAACTAACTGAGGAATCACATAGTTAATACTTATGTCATTAGCAACAGATTCGTCGCTGGAAAATGTGTAGCTAAGAAGAATATATGATTGCTTACATGAATTCTTCCTTAAGTCCTCATTTCTGCTCAAATAGCCAAATCTGGATCTGAGCTTTCTGCATCACAAATACAAAATGAATAGAACATGAATCAGAGCACGTACTACAAACCTAAGAGCATGTACTATTCTAAAGCTTCCACTTTGAAGAAAATCAAGTTCTAGATGCATTGAAACCACAACAAAGCTGAATTATGTCAATGAATAGAGAAAGAGAAAATTAGTCAAACAACAACTATAAGAAATAGAGGAGATCCAAGTAAACGTACAATTGGTTGTGTCATAATCTTCTGAACGTTGGTGCGCGATAATCGCCATGACTGCCGACGTTTGAGACCTCTTTGAAGCTTCCAGAAAAACAATATGGAAGAGAAACACTAAATTAAGCTTTCGAAGGTGTGTTTACGGTGAAAGGAGGAGAGTTATGAACCATCTGTTTATATAGATTGGGTGAGGAGAAGCCCAAGAAAGTTTGGTGATGGCCGTTTTATATTTTGGAGATCTAATTGGAAGTTAATACCGATGGTGGATGGCCGAGATTAACACCACATGAGGTCTGATAACTGTAACCGTCAAATTGGAAAGGTAGAAGGTCGAGGCTGAAACAGCAAGGAAAATGAGGGTCTGTACTCGGTGTTAGTTTTAGGCTAGGAGAAACTGTGTAGTTTCTTTGGACGGAAAGCCAAAGGACGGTATGGGATCCCAAGCGAACTGAATTGTCAGGTCCAAGATGGCTGAGGACGAAGACGGTGAGAAACCATAATTGGCGATGAATGTGTGTTCAGAGGAGGAGCTTTGTTCGTCGGTGGAATTGACAATAACATAACAAAAGGCCCAAAATAGATAAAGCCCGATTCAATTGGTTTTTCAGATTAATGAAACGCAAAGCATTATGGTCTTGGACACGTGTCAGTATAAGAGAGTTTGAGTTTCTGACCTGGAATCTGATGTGGCATCACCAGGAGGGAGGAAACTCTATTTTATATAAATAGATAAAATCAAAGCCTTTCCAACAGCCCAAGCGCTAGTTTGGAAATATCTGAATTAGTTTATTTGAGTTATGACTTCATCTACTTGACATTATGTAAGTACATATGCAAGATGTTCATACAAAAAAAAAATGTGTAGTTAGTTGGCGAATAAGCACCAGTAGCCTATCAACATTTGGCCGACTTAAGCAGTGATGATGAAAAAAATGAAAAAACCGGTGGTGGTGGCCTAGTGACGCTTGAGAGAATTGAGAAACCCAATAAGGTGAATCCGGGTTCAAACCCCACCGGCCACACGGATATGAGTTATTGCTTTCGACTCATTTGAATGCCTAGGAGAGGATCTATCCGTGGGCTGTACCTCCACCCGGGGGTTAAGCTTGTGTCATCATTAACCCGGGTTTAACCCTTTTTGATAAAAAAAAAAACATTTGGCCGACTTGGAATCCTAATCGATCATAAGACTCTTGAGTAAATATTAGTCGACGATCGTTTTAGAAGCATTGCAGGTTTGCTGTATTGCAATGCATGCAAGCACTTATTTTGGAATTGCGTAAGTCTAATTTCACATTTTGCTCAGCATAAACGTAGATGTCTTAATTTTAATCAAAACAAATACTATAAATTTTCTATTCCTCTGTTTTAGGAAACTCCTAACTACATCTTGTGTATATAATCTCCCTTGTATCATTGGTAAATATTAATGCAAATACTCTCTTTACATAAATTACGTGATAAATGATAAATAATACTAGTAGAAGGAAAAGTAATGTACATGAAAAGTACACATGTTCCAAAATTATCTGCTTAGAGGTGCTGAGCTCATCAATGTAGTTGACTTTCGAGTTTTCACATTTTCGACAAGGAATTTATGTTTGTTTTTTTTATATCCCAACTTGTTGGAACGTCGTCACGTCAGCAAGATTGATTGATATAAGCATTTGACGTTTTCAAATACCCTTCGCGAGACAACCCATAGCTTGCTCAACTGGCCTGCCGTCAAGGCTCGGATCGTACGGAAATTTCGTGCACTCACATTTCGCATATATAAATATTTTGATTATACGCCTATCTACATATCAATGCCCCATCATCGGTTATATACTTGTATGATATTTTTTGAATTTTTGTTGTTGTTAACTAATGACTGTTGTTCTATCAAGAACTTTTGAGAAATTCAGATTCACTAGCTGTTACGATAACCCTAAAAGGCTATAACAAGAAGTTCAAACTGTATTTTATGTTGTTTGTGTATATAAGATTATTTTGCTATCTTCTTTTAAGGTTTCTTGTAGTTTTTTCTTTCTCTTGCACTGAACAAAAGTAAAAAAGATTGTTTGTGTTCACCCAAACACACACACACACATTATATATGTAGTTTTTGTCTTTCAACAAAACCTAAAGGTTGTCGCTCTGAGATTAGCTGATGAAATTTACACAAAAATGCATGTTTATATAAATTATAGTAATTTTTACGTCACGGATCGAGATCAATAATGATATAGAATCACTATATATAGACTCTTTGTTGTCGTTTAAAGTTCTATGCAATCGTAAGCAAATTGAAGAGACAACTAATGCGCAGCTAAGGCAACTCTAAATTCGACCGTCTGTGAGATCAATTAGTTTATTCACTAAAGGATCATATATTCCTTTTGTGGATACTATTTAGAGTAGATAATGACAATGATAACCCTCCATGACTTGTAATTGTACACTATCTTACGTGATCTAGATGACAACTAAATATGTTACTATAAGTAATAACTAGATTCTGACCCGCCTTATAGAAGGCGGGTATATTTTTTGTTTTATTTTTTCAATCATATTTGTGTATAAATTTTAATTAAAATATATTTTAATAAATCAATAGCAATTTAAGAATTGATCTGGTATAGCCTCAGTTAGGGCTGGATTGTCGGTCAAACCCGCCAACCCGCATGTTTCAATTCTGTTTTGGTAAAAAAATATGACCCGTACAACCCGCAAACAAATAATTTATACTGGCACCCATCTCATTTAATTTTGCGGTTATCAGGAGTTATAAGTAGAGGTTATAAAATATGTTGATCAAAGTATTTATTAAGATAATATTGACAGTTATAAAATATGTTGGATACAATATATATCAACTGGTCATACTTGTTTTAATAGAATAGATTACTTTTAAAAAAATAATTATATAATTTAATTATTATAAAACTATATTTATAATAAAAATTATATATATTAAAATTTTAGAATTGTTTTTTTAATTACCATATTTTTAAAAAAGTGTTTACTTTTTTTTTAAATACTTTTCGGGTCGACGGATACCCGCAATCCAAAATCTACCAATCCACATCCACCCCTGATAAAATACTCATAACCCGCATCTGCAAATCGATTTTCCAAATAGTTGAACCAAATTTATGATCCGCCTTTAAAAGTACGGATATATTTTTGGTTTTATATTTTTTAAGAAATATATTTTTTATAAAATCCAGGCGGTAACTAATTATCTCTTAATATTTAATTTTTCTCTATGGTATATTTAATTTTTCTCTCACATCTCTGAACCTATAAATATAGCTGCAAAAAATAGACACAATTCGAAATTGAAATTAGTATAATAAGACCATGTTTATTAATGTAGGGTTCTTAAAGTGAGATTCTTAACGTAATATAAGAACCGTCTCTTAACTTTAAGTAAAAAGTTATTAAGAGACGGTTCTTAGTTTTTCTTACTCAAAGTTAAGAACGGTTTTTATATTACGCCAAAAACTTCATCCTAAAACCCGTAATAAACATGTCCTAAGGAGTTTGATTTAGATAAACAACAACAAATAAGTTCCATGGTATAGTAGATTTAGTATTCAAGAATTCTAATTTTAAGTTGACCAAAAAAAAATCTACTTTTAAATTAATATTCAAGAATTTGTTGAAAATCCGTGGTTCTACTATACTTTTGCCTAGGCCTGGGCGTTCGGGTACCCGTTGGCGTTCGGATCGGGTTTTCGGGTTTACGCTCTTAAGTCCCATAGTAATATTTCATTAGTACGGATCGGGTTCGGATAATAACACTTCAGGTTCGGTTAAAAATTATATTGCGTCCTAAAACCCATAAAGTAACCATATATCATTCCGGTTCGGATTATATCGGTTCGATTCAGATATAACCAAAGTAAAAAAACAAAAAATTAAAGAAAAATATAAAGAAAAACAACTAAATTAATAAAAACTAATCTATCACACACAAAATTGCTAAAATAACAATAAAATGTTAAATTAAGCATGAAAACAAACATTATTTATAAAAAATATACATTATATCATAGAGAGTAGACTTGTTCTTCCAATGAACAAATTATAAATTACTTATTTATAACTAATTATGTACTTAAAACATTTTTAATATTGTTAATATTTATTATTATATATCATATTACCACGAATATTAAATTTAATAACTAAAATACTTATATATATATTTCAAAATATTTATATTAACTATTATTTTCAGGTTTTTCGGGTTACCCGTTCGGGTTCGGTTAATAACACTTCGGGTTCGGATATTTTTTATACGACCCTTCAAAACCCATTCGGTATTTTTACATTTCAGATCGGATAACAGGTCAGGTTTTTTGGTTCGGGTTCGGTTCGGATTTCGGGTTCCGGATTTTATGCCCATGCCTACCTTTGCCAATCCACAACACGCAGAATCGAAACAATCTGTTAAAAGGTTGAAACCAAGACAAATCACAAAGTATAGGAATATTTTATCCCTTATCCTGTCCTGGGGTAGTCTAAGGAAGATGTTCTGCCTCAGTATCATATTTTAAAACATAGCGTTGAAGGTGTTCATGAATAAACAATGCATAAGTATGTACCCAAGCTGAACATAATCACATTAGAAGCTTAACACAAAATGAAATCACTTACATCAATCATAGCTTTGATTATGGCAACACCTAAATTCCATAAAATAAAATCCATGAAAATCCCAGAAATAAAAAACGAATCTAGAAAATGATTTTCTTATGAGTCTAAACTAAAAATTAAGGAGAAATGGGGAGAACATATCTTCTTTTAGGACTCCCTAACCTTTACGCCATGAATACATCATTTTCATCGAAGGAGACTCTTCATTTTCTTCAGAGAGACTAACTAAAAAGAAGGAGCAGAGTGAAGAAGGCTGAAGAAAATTTTTATTCGGATGTTTTAGAACATTTAGAATTTCCTAGAAAAATTAAACGATAAATCTGGTTCAATCAAATATATATATTGTTACATTTCCTATATTGAAGGATGTTGCTTAATTAATTAAGCTGAAAAGAAAAATAATGTATGATTTCTGCTTTTTTAAATAAAAGGAAATTTGGAAAATAAATAATTAAATAAAAACTATAGATTTAAAATATTCTAGTGGCAGAGATCTGTAAATATTGTTGAAATAGAAGGATACTTCAAAAAAGGACCTTCTGTTTTAATAGTATTGATTCTAATGATAATATATATATATATATATATATGTAAATTAATATGTATTACATAATTGTTAGTATACCATTTTAAAACAAATTTTTTATTTATTACTTTAAATAATTATATTATGTGATTTTAATCGTCTATTATATCATAGTGTATCATATAAAAATCTAATATTTATAACTAATTGGAATTATATTATAAAAGTGTTATACTAACAATTTATAAATACAATATTTTATATTTTATTTATATGATATATAAATTGATTTTGATGTGTGATTTTTATTTTATTATTTTTATTAGTAAATATTGAAAAATATTTAATGTTAACAAAAAATTTATAAGGAAATCTATTTTGGTTAAGATTCATTCTATTAAAAAAATCTATTATTTAAATTAGGAAAAAACATTAAATACTTAAATCTATCATTTAAATAAGGAAAAGACAAAATTCTCTACTATCTTTGTTACCAAACAAAAATTTTTTTTTTTAAAGACTCTTATCTCTATTACCAAACAAAAGCTTAAAGTACTTCTACTTTAATAAGATAGATAAAAAGGTCCTTGAGTGATTCAATTCCGCCATTTAAGGCCGGTTTAAACCGTTTAGACTCGGGTCCAACTGGACCATATATACTAAAATCCACCTAGAGGACGACAGTTAAAAAAAACCAAACTGGTTGTCTCTTTTGAGTGGGTTATATTCACGTAATCACAGGAAAGACCGAACTTAAGGAGATGATTGGTAGAGACTGTGGCTTTCTATTTTTTGTTCTAAGATTTAAGCTTTAGATTTTTAGCTTTGGCTTTAATTTTATTTTGATGTAAAGAATTTTCAGAGCACTGAATAAAATCTCTAAAAAAAGTATTGTCTAAAGTTAATATATTTTCTTTTATAATATTTTGGCTTTATATTTAAATTTGAAAATAAAAGCATGATTGCTTGAAAAAAAGCTGTAGAAATTAAAATGGTTGTCCACAGCTTCTACTGCCTCTACCAATCACCCCCTAAAACTACAAAAAGGTTCTTTCTACTAGTCTGTACAGAACCAGACACGATGTTTAGCTATTAGTTTGTTGGACAAAGGCAGTTGATAATAGTTTTTTTTTTTTTAGCAAACAGTTGATAATAGTTAATATTACTAACACAACCATATGTTCCTAGCCACATGGAAGGGTACGCCAGTAATTTGAAATAAGAAAGGCAACCTTTCAGATAAGGGAGAGACTGGGAAGATGCGTGCGGCGAATATGGAATCCTCAAAAGAATACTTTTAAATTGTTTAGTTAACCGTTGAGAATCTCCAAAGAGTGTTTTTTTTTGTGAAATTGTCAACGCTAGGAATCCTATATAAACCGTAGGTGTAATCTCTAAACATCAATAAACACAAACTTGAATCAAATATCAACTTGTAAAGGAACTTAGACCAATGGGGGATTCTACTGGCGAGCCGGGAAGCTCCATGCATGGAGTCACCGGTAGAGAACAAACCTTTGCTTTCTCGGTGGCTTCACCTATTGTCCCAACGGACAAGACAGCAAAGTTCGACCTGCCGGTGGACTCGGAGCATAAGGCAACGGTTTTCAAGCTCTTCTCCTTCGCCAAACCTCACATGAGAACTTTCCATCTCTCGTGGATCTCTTTCTCCACATGTTTCGTCTCGACATTCGCAGCTGCACCACTTGTCCCCATCATCCGTGAGAATCTCAACCTCACCAAACAAGACATTGGAAATGCCGGAGTTGCCTCGGTCTCGGGAAGTATCTTCTCTAGGCTGGTGATGGGAGCCGTGTGTGATCTTTTGGGTCCACGTTACGGCTGCGCCTTCCTTGTGATGCTTTCCGCACCAACGGTGTTCTCAATGAGCTTCGTGCATGATGCCGGAGGCTTTATAACCGTGAGGTTCATGATCGGTTTCTGCCTTGCGACGTTTGTGTCTTGTCAATACTGGATGAGCACTATGTTCAATAGTCAGATTATTGGTCTGGTGAACGGGACAGCCGCCGGATGGGGTAACATGGGTGGAGGCATAACACAGTTGCTCATGCCTATTGTGTATGAAATCATAAGGCGTTGTGGTGCAACAGCGTTCACGGCCTGGAGGATCGCTTTCTTTGTCCCTGGTTGGTTGCACATCATCATGGGAATCTTGGTGCTCACGCTAGGTCAAGATCTGCCAGATGGGAATCGTAGTACCTTGGAGAAGAAAGGAGAAGTTGCTAAAGACAAATTTGGAAAGGTATAATATATATATTAGTTTGATCAAAAAAATCTATTAGTATGAATATGTCATAATACTCGTAGTTCAATAATCAAAGGTATAACTCGTGTTGTCGTATAAATGGTGTAGATTATGTGGTACGCCGTTACAAACTACAGGACGTGGATCTTCGTTCTTCTATATGGATATTCCATGGGAGTTGAGTTGAGCACTGATAATGTTATCGCCGAGTACTTTTTTGACAGGTTTGCTTTTTTGATTGGAAACAAAATATTCTTTCTTTTGGTATAGTACTTTTGTATGACCTAAGAATAAAAATATATACATTGTTTTTGGTCAGGTTTCATTTGAAGCTTCACACAGCCGGGATCATCGCAGCATGTTTTGGTATGGCTAATTTCTTTGCTCGTCCAGCAGGAGGCTATGCTTCTGACCTTGCAGCCAAGTACTTCGGTATGAGAGGGCGGTTGTGGGCATTGTGGATCATTCAAACGGCCGGTGGTCTCTTCTGTGTGTGGCTCGGCCGCGCAAGCACCATTGTCACTGCGGTTGTAGCTATGATCCTCTTCTCTTTAGGAGCACAAGCTGCTTGTGGAGCCACCTTTGCAATCGTTCCCTTCGTTTCCCGGCGAGCCCTTGGAATCATCTCAGGTTTAACCGGGGCTGGAGGAAACTTTGGGTCAGGGCTCACACAGCTCATCTTCTTCTCGACCTCAAGGTTCACAACCGAACAAGGGATAACATGGATGGGAGTGATGATAGTTGCTTGCACGTTGCCTGTGACCTTAATCCACTTCCCTCAGTGGGGAAGCATGTTCTTGCCTCCCTCCGAAGATCCAGTCAAAGGAACGGAGGAGCACTATTATGGTTCTGAGTGGAATGAGCAGGAGAAGCAGAAGAACCTGCATCAAGGAAGCCTCAGGTTTGCTGAGAACGCGAAGTCTGAGGGTGGCCGCCGCGTCCGTTCTGCTGCTACGCCGCCTGAGAACACACCAAACAATGTTTGATCATACAGTGAAAGGATGGTCGCAGATGAGAATTTATATGCCACATAGTAGTGAAAACAAAGCGTATGTTATCAATGCTTGCTGGACGTTATTTATTGTGTATCTTTCTTTCTTTCTTTCTTTCACTGAAGAAACATTTGTTTTGTTTACGTACGGCTTCAAAAAATATTCTTCTAATCAAGATGTATTTTCTCTTGTTTTGTTTGCTAAAATATGAATTATAAGATACTTTAAAAACATTATGGGAGGACTGCTTTTTATGTTAGTTTTTACCTACTCTACTATCTTAATTAAATTTAGTTTAGTTGTTATTTTTGACATTTTGATTTTGTGTCTGCACGCATTAAACACACAACTATTTTTTCAAAAAATAAAATTTCTAAAGTTGACATTTTAGCTGAAAAGACATTATCAATGACTTTTATGAAGACGGAGATGTTTTTAAAAATAGTGGAAGTATCAGACGAAACGTTACGGCATAACGTGTGAATGCGATGTTCTATATACAATATTAACAAGAATGGTATCAAAAGTTTATTTTTAGTATTGGTGTACATATCTTAAGCAAATATTTTATTCTTCTTCTTGGACGAAAAGAAGCATCAGTTTGTATGTGTAGTTGAATAAAGGACTTTGTGTTTCGTGATCCGGAGAACAATGTCATTTACACTTACGTATGTATTATTAAAATCCTAATTTATAGACTTTTAGTAAAATTCCCAACACGTAAACACTTCAATCAAAAGGAGTTTTAGTTTTAAAACGCTCGTCACAAACATTCAAACTATATACAAGCATAACAAAAGGCAAAACGCAGTATAAAAGCATATAAAGAAAGAAATAGGTTTTTACTTTCCACTGTTTATTTCCATTTAACAATAGTGAAATTATTGATTTTCTTGACAGATCATTGGTGTGATCAGACATTGTTGGGTGTGTTCCCAGGCGGCGTAGCACCAGAACGGACACGGCGGCCGCCTTCAGACTTGGCGTTCTCAGCAAACCGGAGGCTCCCTTGATGCATGTTCTTCTCCCTCTCCTGCTCATTCCACTCCGAAGCATAGTAGTGCTCCTCCGTACCTTTGACTGGATCTCCGGAGGGAGGCAAGAACATGCTTCCCCATTGAGGGAAGTGGATTAAAGTCACAGGCAACGTGCAAGCAGCTATCATCACTCCCATCCATGTTATCCCTTGTTCGGTCGTGAACCTTGAGGTCGAGAAGAAGATGAGCTGTGTGAGCCCTGACCCAAAGTTGCCTCCAGCTCCGGTTAGACCAGAGATGATACCAAGGGCTCGCCGAGAAACAAAGGGAACGATTGCAAACGTGGCTCCGCAAGCGGCTTGTGCTCCTAAAGAGAAGAGGATCATAGCTACAACAGCAGTGACCAGGGTGTTTGCACGACCGAGCCACACACAGAAGAGACCACCGGCCGTTTGAATGATCCACAACGCCCACAACCGTCCTCTCATACCGAAGTACCTGGCTGCAAGGTCAGACGCATAGCCTCCTGCTGGACGAGCAAAGAAATTGGCCATACCGAAACATGCTGCTATGATTCCAGCTGTGTGGAGCTTCAAGTGAAACCTAAACAAAACCATGTACATGTTTATTCTTAGGTCATGCAAACGTACTAAACCAAACTGTATTTTATTCGGTTTTAAATCAAAACTAAACCTGTCAAAAAAGTACTCGGCGATAACATTGTCAGTGGTCAACTCAACTCCCATGGAATATCCATAGAGAAGGACAAAGATCCAGGTCCTGTAGTTTGTAACAGCGTACCACATAATCTACACCATTTAATACAAAATTAAGAGTTAAAAACATTTTTTTTCTTTGCTAAATAAGTCAAAGGTATATACATATGTTACAAACTTTAATCATCTAGCTCTCAACGATAACATATTCACATATGTATACAGTTTACCTTTCCAAATTTGTCTTTGGCAACTTCTCCCTTTTTCTCCAAGGCACTTCGGTTGCCATCAGGAAGATCTTGACCTAGATTGAGCACCAAGACTCCCATGATGATGTGTAACCAACCAGGGACAAAGAAGGCAATCCTCCAGGCCGTGAACGCTGTCGCACCACAACGCCTTATGATTTCATACACAAGCGGCATGAGCAACTGTGTTATGCCTCCACCCATGTTTCCCCATCCTGCGGCTGTCCCGTTCACAAGACCGATGATCTGACTATTGAACATGGTGCTCATCCAGTATTGACAAGACACAAACGTCGCCAGGCAGAAACCAATCATGAACCTCACCGTTATAAAGCCTCCGGCATCATGCACGAAGCTCATCGAGAACACCGTTGGAGCGGAAAGCATCACAAGGAAGGCACAGCCGTAACGTGGACCCAAGAGATCACACACGGCTCCCATCACTAGCCTAGAGAAGATACTTCCCGAGACCGAGGCAACTCCGGCGTTTCCAATGTCTTGTTTGGTGAGGTTGAGATTCTCACGGATGATTGGGACAAGTGGTGCAGCTGCGAATGTCGAGACGAAACATGTGGAGAAAGAGATCCACGAGAGATGGAACGTTCTCATGTGGGGTTTGGCGAAGGAGAAGAGCTTGAAAACCGTTGCCTTATGTTCCGAGTCCACCGGCAGGTCGAACTTTGCTGTCTTGTCCGTTGGGACAATAGGTGAAGCCACCGAGAAAGCAAAAGTTTGTTCTCTACCAGTGACTCCATGCATGGAGCTTCCCGGCTCGCCAGTAGAATCCCCCATTGGTCTAAGTTCCTTTACAAGTTAATATTTGATTCAAGTTTGTGTTTATTGATGTCTAGGGATTACAAGAGGGCTTATATAGGATTCATATTTGAAAATGCATTCTTTGGAGATTCTCAACGGCTAGCTAACAAATTATTATTTCTTTTTAAAAAATTATTTTTACGACAACAATTTTAAGGTATTATTTGGAGGAATCTATTGCCTAGTCCCCTCGCTTATCCGAAAGGTTGTCTATTTCTCAAATGACAACTCTCCTTCTTTTCTGGTTCATAAGTCATTGTACATGTGGAATTCTTTTGACATGTCTAAATAAAATATAACACATTAACAATCGAAACTTTCAGACATTCAATTATTAACATATGTAATTTAGGATCGAAAGGTTCGTGGATAGTTGAGGTTGGAGTTAAAATTCGAGAGGCTTTATTACTCTCTGTACGGTTTTTCAACAATATTGTAAGATTATGTATGAGACCTTTTGTTAGTTCGTGTGACTTAAATCCTAACACTTTTAATACGCCTTGTGAATTTGGAGACTTTTTATGCAGGTGGTGTCAAAACAAGTTTCCACTTGTTTCAATGACTATTTTTGTTTCAGTCTGGACATTCAATATAAAGCTGGCACTCTCTCGGAATGGGAACAAGCACATTGGCATCACGCTACCATTAAATCTACATTTCTAATCATTATAATGAAGTGCTGTCATTGTAATTCTCTATATTAATTATGCAGTTAGACTAATAATTCGAAGGGTAACAATGTAACTGTCTATATCGTATGTTATCAAGAAAAAAAAGTGTCTATATCGAATGTTATCAAGAATATGAATAATTATGATTTATTGAGTAATATAATTGATGTCTCTCCGACGATCGAATTTATCATGGCCTTAGATGCATATTAGTTGTCTCTTAACTTTCAATACGATCACTTAATAGTAATATTTCAAACTGGATTATCATACGTACATAATATCTATCTATATATATGTACGTATATATTACATGGTAAACAAGCTTGATTATCATACGTACATAATAGTAATATTTATGGATTATCATACGTACATAATATCTATCTATATATATATATCACATGACTTATGATTCTAAGCCCAAGTGCACAACCATCTATACCATGTAATATAATTTGATAGGCATTACCAGTTTTACACCCTATACCATTAGACTCATACTTACGTAGAATAAGGGACAGTTAATATGCATGCATTTTAACCAGTCAGATGAAAGAATCCCCAAATTAAAACATGTTTAGCTTGTTTGGAGAGAGAAAAAACGAAGACAAAACCCATAAATATAATTTAAATAATTCTTACATAGAGTTAGAACTTTTTTTTTAATTCCTAGTCATTTTAGCTAGGGGTGGGCGTTCGGGTACCCGTTCAGGTTTGGATCGGGTATTTCGGATTTTCGGGTATTTCGGTATAGGAGTATAATACCCGTTCGGGTATTTCTGAACTTCGAATCGGGTTCGGGTATTTTTAGTTCGGGTTCGGTTATTTTAGATCGGGTTCGGATATTTAGATTTTAAAAGAAATAAAAATAAAATTTTCTTTTTAAAAATATAGATTTTACTTAACTGGTTTTTTTTCGATTGAATGATTAATAGATTTGAAGATAACATTTCCAAAATAAAAATATTAATTTGGCTATTGTTTTTAAAATTTGGATGTAACTTTGGTTAATATATGAAATAAAAAGTTTAACATGCATTTTAAATGAATATCAAATTATTTTCTCCATAATTATATATATACTATATGATTTTAAAGTATGTCTAACATCAATATAAATATTTTAAATAAAATGAGAGATGTAAACTAGAAATATAAGGGTAAGTATACCTATGTTCGGTTATTTTCGGATATCCATTCGGGTTCGGGTATTATCCGTTCGGGTTCGGATATCCAATCTCTCCTAACTTAATATCCGTTCGGGTATTTTACTACTTCGGTTCGGATTTTTCAGGTCGGGTTCGGGTGCCACTTCGGATATCGGATAAAGTGCCCACCCTAATTTTAGCTAATACTTAATTAAAATTGGTTTTGAATTTATGTACGTATAAAGGTTCAAACCGACCCCGGCGAATTGATAGGTAGACATGCCTATATTGTACTAATCCATAACCAAAATATACTATAGGTACTTGGTAGAGGACAAGGAGCTGATTTACGTGTAGATAATATATGTGCATGTGACCAAAGTTGCCGTACCATATTATTGGTACTTGTATAAACCAATCTTGCTGACGTTCCCGCTGTTCCCTGTGTTGAGGCCTGTTGAGGTCTGAGAAAAGACAATAATTCGCTGTCCAAATTTGCAAAGTCAACTTTTTGATGATGTCACTGTTATATAATATACTAATATGTTGGAGATAGTTTTCAACTTTCAGATGCTGTCAAATCAATTTGATCGTATTATTCAAACTTTAAACCACTAATTAAAAAAATATGAAGTCCAAGTTAACATTTAAAGTCTGGAAACGCCGGGGCAGATTTAAAACTTTGCGTTTATATAATCTGATTATGAGAAAATATTGGTGGATCACGAATACAATACGCTATATACAGTGCCGGACTAATTTTTTATAATGTCCCAATCCAAAATTTTGAATTATGCCCTTATATAAATTTTATCAAAATCACAAAACAGTATTAAAAACAACTTAAATCAAAGTCTATAGTCTATTTATAAAAAAATGGTGATATTACGAACACTTATCGTCAAAATATAGATATTTTTACATTTTTTTCTTACAAAATTATCCATTAAACTTATAGAATCAAGTATTTCAACCATTTTCGTTTCAATTGATATAATAACCAACATTCAGTTGTGGTAATCGTTACCGGAATGTTCAATAATATGCGTTAAGAATATTTTGATAGCAATTCTCTCTTTTTTCAGAAAATCAAACACTTCAATAGGTTTTCGAACTTTTTGGGTATTGATTTTCGAAGAATCTTTATTTCCATAAAAAAAAACATAACAGCTATGTCTGAATGAGTACCACTCCTTAAAAAAATTATAAATTCAAGATTAATACCATCAATGTATCATCACTTGCATTTGTTACTTTTTTAAAAGCAAAAAAAATCCAAAAGTTTTTTCATATCTTTGGAATTATTCAAATCTCGATTCAAGGGAAGTAGAACTTGATTCATGAGTGTATTGAGATAATCGATCTTGAAAATCTCTCTACAAAAATTTATTCATTTATAAATACTAATAAGATTTTTTTTCAAAAAATATGCCCATTAATTTGGATGTCCTAATCCACGGCTTGGGTGGCTTCCCCTCTGGACCGGCCCTGGCTATATATATGTATAGGTCAAATTTTCTGGCCGGTAAAGTACATAGGTTAAAGTTTTCACTTCAATCCAAACTGGTTTATTTATCTAACGTAATCACAACACCGTAATGTTGAAAAGAAAAACGTAATGATAACGTATGATTTGATTTTTATCAAGAAAAATTACAGCCATTACTATCAGGAAAACGTAATGATAAACGTATGAGTTATTTTTTTTTAGATGGCTTAATATAAACGTCTTCAACCTAGTAGTAATGGTTGAATTTCAAATTGGTTCAACTAAGATCTTTCGGACTGTACAATTGTTATCAGGCTAATCAACTGGGCCTTTGCTCTAAACACTACAGCCTTATGGGCTTGTAATATTCTGTTATTACGTAAAATCAATACGAAAGCCCTTGTAAAAATCTATTTACACGCCACGACGTCGTTTTTGTAACTAATCCCGTAGTCTCTGGACACAAAACGCATTAGAGCAGACCGAGTCTATTTACCAAAGCCACTCTCCTCCAGTCACAGACACAGACACAGACACAGACACAGCTCTCGGTCGGTTCATCGTACATCGGTAATAAAAAAATCTCTCCTTTTTCATATTTTTTTTTCCTCTAATAATTTCTGTGGCACGAATTGAAAAAGCAAAGGAAAACGTAAATGGGTTCGTACTCAATAGCCAGTGCTATATCTCGATTTGCGCCTCTAACCCGCTTCGTTAAACCTTTTTCTTACATCAATTGCCCTTGCAACAGAGCCCTGAGGCCAAAGGTTTACGCTTTTTTTTCTATTAGGAAATCTCTTTTCTTGGATGTGACTGTGTGTGTGTTGTTTGTTAAGTCATTTGGGTTCTGTTTGGTTTTGTTTTGTAGAGATTTGATCAGCTTCGTGTGTTCTCAATGGCGTCGGAAGCGAAGGAATCACCAGCAAACAATCCTGGCTTGTCAACGGTTCGTGATGAGGCTACCAAAGGGTATATCATGCAGCAGACTGTAAGCTTCCTCTGCTTCTAATCCCTTAATTAGAATCGAAAAGGTTGCATCTTTTTGGGGGGGGGGGGGGGGGATCTTAGGTGCTTGGATACATGTTTGATAGCTTGTTTAATACATGTGCTCTGTGAACGTTTATTTGATGAAACATGTTTGAAAGAGATATCTACAATACCATCTTCACTCTATTAATTTATGGGATGGAACTATGATTACTACTATTTACAGAAGGACATCGAACAAAGTTTGTAGTAGTAGTCCGTCTTGGTACTTCAACAATTGATATTGTTCCACTGTGCCATTTTTTTTTCAGATGTTTCGAGTGAAGGACCCTAAAGCTAGTCTTGACTTTTACTCACGTGTCCTCGGAATGTCGTAAGTTTTTTTTTTTTCACCTCTTCTCTCTTTAAGTTACAAATGCATATACTTTCTTTTGTTTTGTTAACCTTAAGTCCTCAGGGAAACAAAAGAACTCTTATGTTCTTAATGCTTATGGACTGTTCTATATTTCTTTTTGCCAGATTGCTGAAGAGGCTAGATTTCTCTGAGATGAAATTCAGCTTGTACTTCGTGGGCTACGAGGTAAAAGATTTGTTCTGTGACCTGTTAACTATTCACCAAGCTAGAGTGGATCTTAATAGAAACAAAGTATAGAACTTTGTAATTTGCATCATGAATCGATATGGATCAATATGCTTAATCAGAATTTGTTGTAAAAGTGAAGCCAAGTTAAATGGGTTTACAGTTATTTTGGTTTCTTGTTCTGCGTCCATTAGACGAATATAGATAATTCTCCTGGGTGCTTTAAATCCTTACTGGTTTTAGTAGAGAGCAGTAAGCTGAGTTTGTTTGACTAATTTACTGTGGAGCAGGATACTTCAACAGCTCCAACGGATCCAACTGAGAGAACGGTTTGGACCTTTGGTCGACCAGCAACGATTGAGCTGACTCAGTAAGAAGCACTTGTTACTGCCTTTACATTCTCTCTTTTCTTTCATTAGACGTTCCCTTACATATGAATATACCTCTTCTCAGCAACTGGGGCACAGAGAGTGATCCCGAGTTTAAAGGTTATCATAATGGGAACTCCGAACCTAAAGGATTTGGTAAAGTCTCTCTACCTTTTTATTCTCTACATTCACTAATTAAATAGTTTTTGGTTAGTTCCCTGGTCAAAGGCTATGTTGCATATCATCAAATATGAACCAGTTATAAGCCTAACACAAAGACTTTTTTCACTGCTTTTGCGCTGCAGGGCATATTGGGGTTACAGTTGATGATGTGCACAAGGCATGCGAGAGATTTGAACAACTCGGAGTGGAGTTTGTCAAGAAACCTAACGATGGTATTTTACCCTATTACCATCTGAAACTATTAAAGATTTTGACTCTGTTTTGGGAAAGCTGGTTCTTATTCTTTTAAATCCGATGTGAACCTGGCAGGAAAGATGAAGAACTTAGCCTTCATAAAGGATCCTGATGGCTACTGGATCGAGATCTTTGATCTCAAGACTATCGGGACAACAGCCGGAAACGCAGCCTGAGGAAGAAGTACAGATTGTGTGCTGTTTGTCTTCTTCTTGTGTTCCTTCCACCTGATCTTGAATACAAATAAAGATGTTGCCTGTCTCAACGAATAAAAGAAACTACGTTATCAATGCGTCTTTTTCTTGATATTAACAATGAGTTGAGTTAAATAAGTTGTTATCAATGAGAATCAGTTTGGTTTGATGTCAATGTGTTAATGTTATCTGTTTCTTAATATATTTTTGGTTGTTATTTGGTACAAGAATGAACTTAACCATTATACATTGTCTCGGTTCATGAATTACAAGCAAACGCAAAGAGTCTGGAGGAGGATTCACTTGTATACATTGTCTATGATACCAAAAGTAAAAACAAAAAACGGTTGAGATTTTGAGGAACAAGCCTCTGAAGGCGGCTTATGCAGAGTCACTTTTTCACCTACGAACAAAAATAAACGAATAGCAACTTAAGTAAGAGTTCAGTTCTTTTTTCTTTAGGACAGACAGATATCGTATAGACACTGGTATATACGCACCTGAACATCTATCTTAACGTCACGGAGAAGCTGTGCAGCAACTTTACCATACCTTCTCATCTCCCATTCACTCATCTTCCCGTCTCGTAGTCTCATCAACAAACTATCTTCTCTAAGTTTAGGACGGTGTGTAGCAACGTCTTCCTCTTCCAACAGATTCGGTGAAGAAGAATCTACGGTTGAAACTTCCTTCTCACACTTTGTTTCAGCCGTATCAGCCACAACAGCTTCGTCCTGGACCGCGTTTCCAGAGCTCTCCGCAGAAGATTTCTGTGACATGAGGTAGAGATGAATGCTGGGGTCTTGGTATTCACCATCCATCTGCAGATTTCAATTTAGTATAATAAGCGGTCATGTAGTTACACCTATCTTAAGACAGAGACTATAATCAGTGTTGCTTTTCACCTTGGATCTTGGTATGGTTTTGACTTCGAAGTTGTCTTTCCACATCTGAAGCATTTTGTCATGAACGATCGTCGAACGTATCTCATATCCCAACTAGAAAACAACAACCGAATCATCTTGCAATTTTAATGATAATACTAAGCCAATCTCACATATTATTATAATTCGTACCATAATTGTTGTCTTTGGTCCTGACAGCGAGAGTATGGTGTGCAACAGAGGCTCCAGAAGCTGCTCAGAGTATACCTTTTAACCAAAATAAGGTGAGGTTAGTCGTTCCATTTGGCTGAAACAAGTCTGTGTTATGGCAAATCATTACGAAGATTTTAATCAACTTACAACATCAGTTCCGATGACGTAATCAAAAGGCGGCTCAACGGCCCTTATATGATCTTCATTTCCCCAGTCAAGTTCTGCAACTCGGAGCGATCCAAATGATGCTACAAGGAATGAAACTAATGAAACCATCCAATAGTTTCTTGTAACTGGACATGACAAGATTCTAACGAAACGAAGAAAAGCGGTAGAAACCAAAAAAAAGGAGAGATGGAAACTTAGAAAAGACATTATTGACAACAAACCTGAACCAGTGTTCATCTGCAAGATTGTGGAGGTATTCCATTCTACGTTCCTCTTTAGCAGTGGCAATACCTCCTTCTGGTCAGTTGAAACCACATCACTGCCCAGCATCGCCAAAGCTGACACATGATGCACAAGATCCACATAAAAGACACAAACCATGTTCTCCATTGTAACAGATATGTAGTCTAGTCATACATAAGAAAGGAGAACCCTCAAGAAGATATCAATTACATACATGTATAATATACATACCAAATCCAGCTACGCCGCAACCCGCTCCTAGCTCAATAACACGTTTCCCTTTCAGTTTAGACGGACTAAACCTTCCCTTCCTGCAATTTTTCCCCTGAAATGTTCGACGAGACAACTTATAAGCTTAATAGGTTTGTGATCATTTAAAGAACCAGATCACAAACCAAACCTATCAAAAGTATCACCGGAGTACAATAAATTATTGATTAAGTGTGACCTATACTTCTACAAAATCTAAACCACACACTCCAAGGACTTAATCTCTTTTTTTTTTTTTTGATAAATATCAAATAGCAAATCCTTTCATTAGGGATAAGGATAATACCAGATATTTGGCAAACACCATGGATGCATCCCACACGGTTGTTCCTAGATGCTTCGAGTTTGGATCCTTCCACGTAATCATGACAACATAGCGTTAGGAAGAGCAAAAAAACATCAACTTTAAATCTTACTCAAGGAATATATATACTACGAGTCATTCATCATCATACCTGAGCAAAACTTAATTTGTGCCCCAAAACCTCAAGGGTTACTGTACACGTGCTTGGAGAATTCACCCTAGAAATACATCAATATTGTTAAATTTTGTGTTCAACTTATCCATATGAAAACCAGAACATAAACTGAATCTAGACAAGAATCTAGCTAGTAATGATTATACCTGAAACAATAAGATCTCAACTTGTGTAAGAAAGGTCCGAATTTGAAAACAACCACCAGACAAACTGAAGTATATATATAGCTAATATGATCGTTCCAGAACCAAATTTGTTTTTTTTTTCTTTTCCGCGAAGATTATGATGAAACCAAAACTGACATATATCATGATAGACCATATAGTGGAGTTTGATTATAAAAGTGGACTACCTGGCGGGATCCATTTGCTTTTCCGCCCGACGAAGCACAAACTACGGCTAGTTATCGATGCTCTCCAGACCAGACCAGAGAGGCAGGGAGAGTGTTTTCGTAAAGGCGCTTCAGTTTCAGTTGAGAAAAAGGAAACGAAAACCACTTCTTGAACCTGTGTAAACTAAGGTTTATTGGGCTTGTCTGACCTGGAAAAAATGTTATTTGGCCTGTTACTACTATTTGACCAAAAACAAAAGCTTATTGGGCTTAATTAGCCCAAATAGCCTAATCATGGGATTACCATCTTGCTACTATTGTCCGGTTTTTACTGTAAACTTATTCCACAGTCGAGCACAACACAGACAACTCAGTGATGCGATGTCAAATAATCCCAGAGTCATCTCAGGAGTGTACACTGTTGCGTGGTTGATGAATGTACCAAGTTATTTGCACATTTGATTTATGTTCTAGCATGTCACAATGGGCCTGTAACGTGGCAACGATTCAGAACCTCACATTAATTTTTTCCCTAAAAATATGTTTTTTCAAAAGCACTTAAAAGATTAAAAACTGAAACACACGATGTGCGTATATGCTACGTAGAGCAGACTACAGTTGTTCAATCGTCTTCACCTTTGGCATCATTGCTCGGATGGTTGTGTTTCTGAGCTTGGTACATATCAGCAATCTGAAAAAAAATATGCAGAGAGATAAATGAAAAACAAAAAAAAAAAGAGAAAAGAACTTCAAAACCAGTCTCATCATCTGTCTATAACAACATTTACTGGTGGTGGTTAGGATGAGACTTTCACACCTGTTCAGATGATGTTGCGTCCTCTGGCTTCTTGTCTTCTCGTACACGGAGTAAACGAGGAAACCGTAGAGATATCCCCTTTTAATCGAAACATTCAATCAAATAGCTCAAATATCAGATAAGATCCTAACAAAAGATTAAAAAAAAAAAAAAAAAGTCAGATAATGTTAAAACCTTATCAGGGTCGACAATGCCGGTAGCTGCACGATGTACAGGGCTAATTGTCAAGTCAGCTGCCTTTACTTCCCAGACCTTAAAGCAAAAGGCATATAGAATTCGTTATACAAAACGCAGGTTTCGCAGATATTTGTCAACGCAAACACACAATCCCTACCTCAGTGGGTTCGAACCAAACATCTGGATTGAGGCTGTCTCCAACTCGGTAGTATTGCTGGATATTTGAAACCATTACAATCAGTAACAACTATTTAAGTATGGTATTGCAGCCAAAGAGAACAGAGAAATAATCCTACTTTCGGAGTAGCAATCACTCTAGAGCGAAGACTGGTAGACCGCTCTTCAAGTACGGCTTCAGAAAATCCAGTACCTATTCGTAGCCCAGAACGTATAAGAAACTAGAGAAACTAAACATAGCACACATACAAAAACAAAATGAAATGCAAAGGTGCATAAGACTGACCTATTTTACAAATGCTCTGGAATTCTTCCTTGTCAGGATCGTAGCAAGCTAGCAAAAATGCACCAAAGACACCTGCAAGCATGTTGCTTTGTTAACAACCTGAAGGGGTAAATGTGTCACCCCATATAGTTTGAATGGTTTTGGACCTGTGCGTTTGCCACGTCCATGGAAAGCAGCAATTGGTACAAGATCCACAGAGTCCCCAATACTGCATATTTAATCCTACGGGTCAGTAAAGGACTCAGATTTTCAATTTTAAAGAAAAGTTTTAGGAAGGAATTTTACCTGTCCATATAGTCTTTCTTCAGTTTTAGCCAATTATTCGATCGCTTTGCAGGCTCATAGGTAGCATCTGAATTCAATGTTTTAATGATCAACCCTTCACATCTGCAATAGAACATATATAGATGAAAAACTGGAACAACAAAGAGATTACTGCACATCTTAGAGATTCAAAGAAGTATGAGATCTATACCCAATATCAACGGACGCATCTAGAAACTTTTGTATTTCATCAATATCGCTGGATGTTAGAGTTGTTGCAAACTGGAAATATCCAGGATCTTCCTCAAATGACTCGTATAGTTTCTGCAAGAAGCAAGGTGAACATACAAAGATCATATATTTGCACCGCATCTACTTCATGAAAAAAAAATGATTTTACTGGCTCACCTCTCGGCGAATATTAAGATTCTCCTGGATAAGTTGCTGGCCATTTAGATATAACATATCAAAAGCAAAGATACATACGCCAACTTTGATATCATTGACATTCACATTTTTACGGGCTCGAGTGCTCAAAATCTGAAAAAGGAAAAAAGCACTATAAACACCTAGCCAGCAGGCCATATAGTTAAAGTAGCTAGCTTATAGTGAAGTAAATTAAACTAGCCAGCAAGCCAGATCTTTAGGATTGCATACTTCAAAATAATAGACATAACTGAAGATTGCAACCATACTTGAATATCAGAACCTTGCTATTCGCTTATGAGTTACCTGAAATGGTAGAATCTTCTTTTTCTCCCTGTCGAAAGCAACAACCTCACAATCCAGAATAAAAGATTTCACAGAAGGCTTCTTTAATCTGCATAGTGAAGATTCACTAACTTTAGAAAATTGGCTCTTTCTAATGTTTTCAACATGTTACACCAGAAGTCTAATACCTTGACAAAGCAACAGCAACATCAGGGTACTTCCCAGTGTTTCTTTCAGCATTTCGACTATATATCTCGAATGTACCATCCTCCATACAATGTACCTGCAGTAATTGAACTGATGATAAGCCAAACCTTAACAGCATATTTAAATAACTCCGCTCTAGGAATAGCATACATGGGTTATATATCACCTGTGCACGTTCTCCATCGTATTTGTATTCGCATGTGAAAACGGTGTCCTGGAATTTATTCAGTATCTCACCTACACCTTTTGTTGGTTTTGCAAGCATGGGTCCGATTGGAACACCCAGTGTAAAGTTACAAGTTTTAGGAAGATTCCACACACCACCATTTAAAAGAGCAGGAACAATAATGTCATATACAGGAAGTACAGTGAATACTTGTTTAACAATCTTCGCAGCCTACAAAAAAGAAGTAGAAGGATCAATCGAGGAAAGAAATGTAAATGACGAAACATTAAACACATTATAATATATCTTTTTAACAAAAAAAATGCATACGAGATAAACTGTGAGGCCTCTAGAAGAATGCAGCACAGAAAGACTAAAGCCACAAACAACATCTTTATAGTAGTTCAACAAGCTTAATTGCTTCTCACAAAGCTAACAAAGAATGGATTCTGATATAAATGAGAAATTAGAAACTGATAGAGAAAGCAAACCTCTTCTAAAGGAGACTTGGTATTAGGGGGTGGCTTTGAGTGCTCTTCATTATAAACAGCTGCCTGCCCTAAAGCAGCTAAGACAGTCTGATTTGAAAACCCTAACCTCAATTTTGCCTGAAAGGTGAACTCAGCAGGGCTTAACAAGGAAACCAAAGAAATGAGCAGAACAAATTATGACGTTTTTTTTTTAATTTGAATACCTGAAGTAAACGAGTTAAGTAGAGAGGTTCACAGTCTGTTGCTGCCACAAGGAGTGCCTTCATTCGATCCTTCTTCTTTTCTGTACTATCTTTTCCACTTTCCTGCCATAGTCAAAATAAGGTTTCACTGAATCTCACTCGAATCATAACTTAAATTCCAAGCATTCAAAGGCTGCCATGCTTTAAAGTACCTTCGCGATTTGTCTAAATGTGTTGAAAACCTTGACAACAGTCAATGCCTCTGGCTTGAACATCATAGTTTGAGACGAACGGCTTCCTTTTGCTACAAGCCCCAAGTCTCCAAGCTCCTATACAAAAAAAAAATAACCTTCAAATCAAATACATTCCACCACACAATTATAAAAGAAGATCACAACGTACCGTGTTTTGCTTCTTAACCTGAGCCTCCGTTCTACCAAAAGCTTCAGATATCGCCTTGATAATAGAACCTTCACCAATCCCCAACTCAACCCCTTCGTGCGCAGGAGCAATCTCGTTCGCCGCGAGGTAAACAGTAGCGACCAAATCGTCAGGAGTCGTAGCGATAACAGTTCTCAGCATGTTACAGAGAATGTCGGTGATCACAATCCGACCACTCTCGGCTGAGATGAGATCGAACGCCAACGCGACGAACAGAAACGGAACTCTCTCCCCTTTCTCCCAGCACGACACTCTCTCCGGATCGAACTCCCCTGGCTTCTTCTTCAGCGACGCGATTTTGCTTTTTAGCGACTCGATCTTATCCGTCTGGGTCAAAGTCCTGGACTTTTTCGCCCCCTTCTTCGAATCCTCCGCGATTGGAGTCGGATCCGATCCGGGTTTCGCGGAATCGGAGCCCGTGTCCTCGGTCTTGGGCGGATCGGTGTCTTCGGTCTTCGCGATTTTTCTCTTGTTCGGCGAGGGAGGCGGGTTGGAGGAGGATGTCTGGGGGGTCTTCTTCTTGGCGGCGGATGCTCGAGCGTTCGACATGAGAGCGTCGAATGCCGAGGGGCGAGAGGAGGACATGGCTCTGCGGCGGGGCGAGGTGAAGGGGGAGTGGGAGATTGGACGGTTAAAGGAGAGCGAGACGGAGGAGAATCGAGAAACTAGGGATTTAGTGTAGAGAGAAGATATGCATCGGAAGTAATTGGATGGTCGAATCGTTAACATCAAAAAAAAACACAGACAGTGAGGAAGAGAGAGTTTTTTGGGGGTTAGGGTTTTAGAGAGAACCTCGAAGAAAGGGGAATATGGCGGCAAAGTTCCCCCCGCTTCTCTGCTCTCTTTTTTACTAATTTGGGTTTTTCTTACTAAAACTCTTTCTAGTTTGATTTTAATTAACTTAGGACTATTAATTGATAAATAACTTTTATACTAGCCATTTCAAATTGTTTAATTCTCATGGTTTTCTAAAATAGTTCTCATGTTATCATCTGCAAATCAATGTTTGATGGTAACAGCTGTTATTTAAATATTTATCACTAATTCAAAAAATTGTATTTTAATACTAGTGTATTGTTAACCCCGGTTTCTTATCGGGTTTTAACTCATGATTTAATATTTTTTTGTTTTTTACATTTTTCTTAACAATCTTTATATCTATTATTTAAGAATTAATTGGTGGTAGTACCCCAAATGAGACTTATATTAGTGTTTTACCTCTGCAAGGAACTGATGATTTAACGTGGTTATTTTATCCCTATAACCTAACACATTTACTATGTCTAGCCCCTCTGTGGTGTACATAATACACTGTTCAGTACATTGGATAATGCAAAGTTTCTGAGCTTTCCCAAAAGTAGACAAAAAAAGTTTGTTGCATCGTTTCATTTCATAGAGTCAAAGAGTTTCTTTGAAATTAATTTTAGGGTGAATTGGCTAACTACCCATAACAACCACCCAAGTTAGCTAAGTACTCATTGGTTGACAATTTGACATTATCTACTTTGCTCATACACTTTAGATAACAAATAGACTAAAAACTCCATTGGCTTCTGACAAATCAACTGGTGAAAACACAGAGGTCATGCTTGGGAAGAGTGATTGATGCCATATGTCTGCATGTTTTTCTTCCATACCTTTTTTCCTTTGAATTTTTAAATTAATTTTATGGATTTTTTTTTTATCTTGGTAGAAACTGAGTTTTTTTTTCATCATTTTCATTTTTCATTCAAATTTTTTATTAAACTCAGATTTAAACTTTTATTTTTCAATTTATATAAAATATGCTATTGAGTTAACAAAATATGTTAGCGAGTTAACAAAATTTGTAACAAGATACAACATTTGTTAATATATTACAAAATAGGTTAGCGAGTTAACAAATTTTGTAACATGATACAAAATTTGTTAACATTAAAATAACATCAACTAAAGTATCACTAACATGATACAAAATTCGTTAAATTAAAATAATATCAATTTTTATTGAATTTTTGATAGAACTACATTATAACTTGTCAATAATTTGACCATCGAACATTTTACAAAATATGTTACCGAGTTAACAAAATTTGTAACAAGATACAAAATTTGTTAACATGTCACAACATATATTAGCGAGTTAACAAATGTTGTAGCATGATACAAAATATGTTAGCATTAAAATAACATCAACTATAGTCTCGCTAACATGATATACAATTTGTTAGCATTAAAATAACATCAACTTTAACTAGGTTTATAATAGAATTACATTATAACTCGTCAATAATTTGACCACCAACATTTTACAAAATATGTTAACGAGTTAACAAAAATTGTAACAAAGATACAAAATTTGTTAACATGTTACGAAATATGTAATGAGTTAACAAATTTTGTAACATGATACAAAATTTGTTAATATTAAAATAATATTAACTATAAAATGCATAAATTTATTTCAAATTTAGACAATCATAATGAAAAACTTACCAGAAGCATAGTCATGAACTTGTGTGACTTATTCAATTCCTAATTTGTAAACACGAATCTAAAGGATCAGACCCAAAAATAAAAAATAAAATTTTAATGAACTTAACAAAGAAATTAAAAAAAAAATCAAAGAAACAATATAACTTAATCTGAATACTTTAGAAAAAAATAGATATCATATTGTTCATAAGTGAAAAGAGAGAAAAAAACATAAGAAAATGAAAAATAATTAGGAAAAGAGATGAAAATGAAATAAAGAAAAGAAAAAAATAAAAGAAAAAAATGAGTTAGAGGAATCAGAAGGGTTCAATCATCAATCAGAGTTGATTCTAGGCCTGTGAATAGATAGGTAGGGGTGTTTGGTCAAATATGGTAAGTCTCAAATTGGAGCCTTCATTAGAGGCATATAGACCAATTTTCTCTTAATTTTATTTCCCAACCACTATTTTGCTTTTTTATTTTTTTCAGAAAAAATTCAATCATCGTCTTAACTCATCAAATCTCTCTCCAAAAGTTATTTCCTTTTCAATTTTGATTATCATTCTAAATCCCTTTACTTATTTCACATATAATGGAAGAAATTATTTTTTCCATAGAATAATGTCAAAGAGGAGCCATATAAGAATGTTCATATAATGGAATAAATTATTTTTCCATAGAAGTTATTTTTTAGCACAACCATAACTTGTTTACTCGTTAGAAACCATATTATCAGATAATAATTGTATTAGCGTTGTAACTATTCTATTAACAAATAATATTAGTAATTTATTGTTATGTTATTATGAAAATATAATCACAGTAGGAGTTGTTTTTGGATGTTCACATATATTTAAACATGTTAATTGTTAATTTAAAGTGATGAGCGAATATTTTTTGTTTAATCTCATTCCATTCACAAGTTTCATGAATGAGGTAAAAGCCAAGCAATATGTTACTCCTTCTGTTTTTTAAAGATAGATATTTTAGAAAAATAAATTGTTTCACAAAGATGTATTTTTTATGTTTCCTATACAAAATTGTAAATTTCAATAAAATTGATTGAATTTATTGAAAGACTATTGGTTAAAATGCATTGGAATTTGATAATTTCTAAAAATGATGTATAGTTAATGTGTTTTCTTAATATGTGTGAAAACACCAAAACATACATCTTTAAAAAACAGAGGGAGTATTTGATAACTATGTTCGTTACTGTTAACAGTATATTTAGCACATAAATATGTTTCATGTTTGTTTACACACAAAATTCAGTGTTTTTAGTCACATGTAGATATTATTATTTATAATTGATAACCAATCCTCTTATCAGATAACATTTTAATTATCAACTAACAATACCCGACTATGATAGCCTATAAAAATCCTATAAAACTGATAAACCAATAATAAAACAGATAACATATTATTTATAAACTAAGAAATTATGTTTCATATTTGTTTTTTATCAATTAATAAAACCGAGGTTATTAAATTATGTGCTGACATTAGTGTATATAAAATCACATAAGGCTTTTAATTCCATGCTTGATGTTCATCAACTAAAACCGGAGAATCATATAAAATTTTAATTAGTAAATTTTAAATGAGGCTGATAATCCATTATAAAAATACAAAAATTAGTATTTAATTAAGTTATGTTCTATGTCCTGCAAGACAACTACTCTCTACTGTTAAATCGATAAAACATGTTAATGATTGTTAAACGCATTCATATCACACAAACATAATAAATAGCAGCTAACATAAATTATTACGAAATTTGTTCTTATCACAAAGGCCAAGTCTTTATTCAGATCCCACAAAAATATTTCATCATCTGCTAAGCATATATATTCGACTCTATAAACCTTAATGTTGTTTCTTTCTCCAATATGTTATCAGATATATAATAAGTATGAGACTCATCCTTTTACACAACATATATTTGTATGTTGTGTCTCCTAGTGTCAGGTCTATTGCTCTGAACAATTCCCCACCAAATAGTACAGTCCGAGGTGAAGCATGCTACCACTGATTTTCTTTTGGAATAAAATGAGGGCATTTTCGTCTATCCAAGACACAAAGACTATCCTTTTTTATAATAACAAATCGATGGGTATTTGGCAAATTTAGGCTTTAATTAGATATATTCTACCCATTGTCCCATTATTTAAGAAACGATTATTTTTTCTTAGTTAAAATATAAGAAAAAATAACAACCGTTTTAGCCGAATCTAAGAAACCCGGTTAAGAGACTGGGTTAATGATGGTAAATTTCTCAAAATTCTATTACTTTTTCGATGAAGTATTGATCTTGAAATATACGTTCTATATTTTCATCACGAAAAATAATAAAAAGAAGCTTTTGTGTGTTGTTATCATTGCAATCAATAGACAAAAACTAAAGAAAGGAGGAAAGGAAAAGAAGACCGAAGCTAAAGGAAACTAATTAACTCTCATGATTCTTGTTGTTGGAGGACCAGAACGGAGGCTCTAGAAGGAAAATCTTCAGATGCTAACAAATCTCCAATGATACCAAGTTCCTCGAACTCAGTCCAGTCCCCGAGTCCTCTGGTGACCTCGGTACCGTTCCCGCTACTTCTCCCGACTATAAACATATCGTAGTCATACGCCACCGCGTGTAGAATCTTTGAAGTTTCTCCCCCTTCCGCCACCATTCTAACAATGTACGTTATGGAGCTGTCTCCAGGCTTCTCTTCGACCAGGCACGTGTCTACCATTTGGCTCTGGCTCCACTCGCCGCTTCCCTCCTTGGCTGTAGACATAGGGATCAGAGTCAGCACCGTTAGACTCATTTTTGGGTTACCTCTCATGTGGTCTGCTAATGCTAATGCCTCTTTGTCGTCGTTCCCTCCCACGGAAACCAAGCATACCTGCATGTGTGTTGTGTGACAATCTTATTACAAAATGAAATAGTGTCACGTTATTATTTATGGTGGGATGCTTGCATGCAAGCTAACTTACGTACCCTGCATGGAGATTCTACGGATTTGGCTTGCCATATTGGTTTCCGGTGAACAAGAATTCCGACAGAGCAAGGTGCTCGTTTCAGGACGTTACGATTAAGATTTCTTTGTGTTTGATCGTCGGAGATAATGCCATAGCCATTGGGTCCCCAAGTGCGGTGAAAAGAGAGGAGAATAAGATTTGAACTTTTATCAAGAGCAAACCAACTAATGTGTTCGTGCATCTCTTTAGCGGAAGTTAAAGAGGTGAACATGTGTATAGATGTGTAGTTCAGATGAATATCTTGAAACATTTGGAAAGATCTTATGACATTTTCCGAGTAAGATTCGCTTCCAGGCTTTGGTTTCTGAAGTTGGTGGGAGATAAACGTGGGAGTAGCTTTACCCAAAAGCTCTATTAGATGAAGAACACAACAAGTTAACGGAGCGTCTTTAGATGGGGCAATAGCTCTTAGAAGATTGATCATGGATGTTATGTTGTCAGGCTTGTTAATGCACACCAACATTTGTAGTTCCCGCTTCTGTTTGAGACTTCTTTCTCCGTAGGACGCAAATCTCTTTTTTCGGTCATACAAGAAATGTATAGCCATTGGTGTTACCAAAGAGTTTACGAGAATGTATATGCCCATGAGCGTGAAAATCTCCAAGCTGATTCTCTGGTCAAAAACGGAGAAACAATCAAATGAAGATAATACAAAATGAAGATATATATATAATCGTCGCAACAAGAGTCTTACTTCTTTATCGAATGCGTAGAGTACGTAAGCCAACTCAAAACTACTTTTGGTGCCCATAATGATCCCTAGAATAGCCGAGTCTTTCAAAGGCATCCTTGAAGCTATGGCTGCTAAAACAGAAGTCATGAATTTTGCCATATATATGACGAAAAGGAATGAAAAACACTCGTAGGTATGTCCATGGAGATGCCTTCCACTTCCAAGCTCCTTTATTATAAATGTCCAATCTAGTTTAATCATGGTAAGCGATCCAAAGAGAGGTAAGAAGATTCCCTCATTGAAACTGTCGAATCTTCTTATAAACTCTGACCCTAAAGGTGGCCCTTCTGGGATAGCCAAACCAAGAACAAAGGCCCCGAGCGGTCCGAAGAACAAGAAGCGGTCCCAGAAAATATAAGCCAAGTAACCTAGGAGGAGACCAATGTAGATATAGGTGTTCTTCACAGGTGCTCCCTCTGGTGTATGTCTAACCACCCAAAGCATTGCTTGTCGTACAAGGTACAAGTAAACAAAGAAGATCATAATAGCAATCCCCATCCGAATACCAGAACGATACTCACGGCTAATCTGAGACCCTATGGTCATGGTAAAAGCAAGCACATCGGTTACCATAGCGGAAGACTGAGCGATCTGTCCGAACTCAGTGTGAACTACCTTGAGGTCTGTAAGGAGCATGTTGATGCAAGTGAAGGGAGCCATACTCGTGGTTAATATAATTATAGCATATTCCGTACTCGTCATCGTTAGGTTACTAGATTTCTCTCTGTAGGTATAGACTAATTTTCCGATATACCATGGGATTATCATCGCGGAGACTCCGATTACTGTACTCCTATTTCTGAAATGTTTCACCATGCCAATATTTGTAGTCACGCCTCTTAGGAACCAGTTTAGGACAAAGGCAAACGTACCAATGGTCTCAGCAACCCTTGGCATATACTTGTCACAGATAAAGATATCTCGAAACCATGACATTTTACTCGACTGAAACGTCTCGCTTAAGAGTGCCCCAACCTTCAAAGAACAAGAGAAATGTGTTATATTATTATGCGAACATAGCCGGAACATATCTAAATACTATCGAAAACCTTAATTACGTACAAGCATCATGGAGGTGAACCTTGGAATAGGAACACCTAACTTCTTGAACAAGATATCAAAGAAACGCCAGGATAGGAATATGGAAATAATTGCAATCTCTATTTTAGGAAGAGGGTACTCCCAGAATGACATTGCCGTAGATCCAGAAGCCAACTTCTCCCAGGCGCCGTGCGAGTTCAACATTATATGTGGAGATACATCGCAAAACATATCTTTCCCCGTGTCTGTTCTTTTCACCTGGCCGTTCCACATCTCTCTATGCCAAGCTGCCTCTTGCGCATCCATTTTGGAGAAAATCTTATCAATGAAAATGTTTTGTTTTGTCCAGTCATAGGGAGAAGAGAATTAAGAAGACCGGTCAAATGGTTTCTTACAAATCCCATAAATATCTCTAAAATAAGCACAGATTAGGGCTAAATATAGTGTTCATGTTTTCTCCTGTTTGTTTTGGCGATTGAAAGCTGTATTGCTTTAAAATAACATGATCTCATTAACTAGGACAACCTAAATAAACAATATTAGCCATTTTTAATCAGTGAGATAACAAAATGAGATGTTTATCCATCTTTGACCTCAAAAATATTTCTAAAAATGCATGTTTAGCAGACGACCATCTTATCGTAAGAGAAACTATTTTTGAACTGTGATTAGGGCTGGGCATCAGTACTCGATACCCGCCTTATACTCGTGACTTGATCCGTATTCGCCTTAAAAAGGCAAGTACTTGACATTGGCAAGGCAAGTAAGAAGGCAAAGAAGTTCACTACTTGCAAGAACAAGGCAAGTATCAAGTATCGTTAAGGTTTTTGATACTTGCCTCGTTACTCGTTATTTGCTATATAAATAATATTTTTTACTTACAAAATAATATTTGTCTTTCATTTTTACTACAATAATATCAATATTATCTTAATATACTAGACAACCTGTTATTGGATAAGATAATAAAACTCATTTTTCTTTAATAAAAATCAAAAGTCCACATTTACCGTTAGTTTTGCCAATATATAGAGCATCAAAATAAAAAGGAGCATAAAAACGAGAAAATGAGTTTTATGTGGGTTTTTAATATTTCAAACGTTTATTTTCATTTTTGTCTACTTCTTCGAGAGCTCATATGATTTTTAAATGTTAAATTTGAAATATGTGTATCTTTTTGTATGTAATTGTATGTTTATCTTACAAGTAATGAGAGACAATTATTTAATTTGGCAAGTAACAAGGCAAATCAAATAACTTGCAAGTATCAATTTTTTTTGCAAGTACTTGGTAAGACAAGTACTCGTTACAAGCAAGTCAAATACAAGTAATAAATGGAATTACTTGAACAAGTCAAGTCAAATAACAAGTATCCAAAAATTGGCAAGTAATTGCCCAGCGCCCAGCCCTAACTGTGATAGCAAGGCAACTATAGCTGGAGAAGATTATGGTGGCTCTCTGCCAACAGCTCATGCATAACTTAAGATCTAGACAGGGTTCATATGTAACTGATTTTATTTTATTTTTTTTTTGTGCAAAAAACGAGCTAAATATGAAGATACATATAGTTGGCGCCTTGGCGGTTCTTGGTTTGAATTGAAACGGCGAACACCTTTCCTAAACAAGCAATAAAATTAGTCTAATTTTGATAAACCAAGAAGCGAAGGATCAAAATTTTGGAAAAAAAATAGATTCATCGAAATCCATATATCACACATTTCTTACATCACTAAACTTTAATGACAATGCACAAAATCAAAGAGCTGGGCACTGAACATGTTATTAAGAGTTTTGTCCCAATAGAGTTTTCTCTAATGAGGGTTTTAATGAGGAGATTCTCTTGGCACTTCCAAGTTTGACTTATATCATATGGTTAAGCTTGAGGGGGATTTGGAGTTGGAGTAGTTTTGTTTTTATTCATTGTGAAGAGAAAGTGATAGTCTTTATCTTTTGGTTTTGCTCTATTTGTAGTTTCAAATTTGAGGCACATAGTTGTAAAAAAGTTTTTGTTTGAATAAATTTTACATTCATTCAAAAAAAGAAAAAAAAAAGAACATGTTATTAAACTACTTGACTTATTGTATAATTTATGGTTAAGTTTTCTTTTAACCATTGGCTTTATATCAATTAGAGTAGTTAACTTATTGTATAATCTTTGGTTAACTCTCCTTTTAGTTACACACAAATAGATTGTCACACAGTCCATGATCAAGTCAAAAATGGTTTTATGAAACTTTTTCCTTGATTTTACTTCTAACGCCGACATCCTGATCGAAGTTCTCTTCATGGCCCCTTCCAGTTCCCCTCCTATCTCCAACGAATGTGTTTTCAAACTTTTTTACTTTCATCATCATTGGCATCACAGGTTTGATGAAGTGCATTAGAGTAGTTGATATATTGCATAATATTTGGTTAAATACACATCTTTTAACTTAACCATTGGTTTGATCAATTAGAGTAGCTGACTTATTCTATAATATGTGTTCTTTAGCTTTCTCATTAGTTTGGTTTCCACATTTCTGTTGAACGGATCTCAAATTTCTCCAATCAGATACATCAAGTGATTCTATGCTAAAAATCGTTTGACGAATAAAGAATCAGAAATCAAGCAAAACAGAACTGGACTCATCTTGCATTTCAACTGGTTTGGTCTCTTTTGCCTAAACCATGTATATATGATAACAATGTACACACAAGATTTTGGTGAATTTTTTTTCTGCTGTACAACAGCATCTTTGATACATATATCTCACATGCATCACTCGGATCTTCTTTTTTGGCTTTTGGTTTTATGAATGTATTCTTGTTTTTTAACAACTAACACTGATGCTCTAGAAGGAAACTCATGTGATGCTAATAAATCTCCAATGGGACCCAGTTCCTCGAACTCTGTCCACTCACTGAGCCCGCTAGTAATTTCAGTACCTAATCCGCTGCTTCTTCCAACTATGAACAAATCATAATCATTTCCCATTGCTCGTAAGATCTTGGAGGTCTCAGATCCATCTGAAATAGATTTGTCAATATATGTCACAGATTCATCCTTTTCTTTGACGATGTTAGTCACGGTCTCCTTCAGGCTAACCATCTCGAAGGCTTCCTCCATCTCCTGGTCCTTCATTTCATAAAATGTTGGAGTGAATCTTATGATAGACAAGCTTACACGTGTCTTAGTCTGTCTCAGTCGGTTCGTTATCGCCAAAGCCTCTTTATCGTCCCTTCCACCATTAAATATCAGACATATCTGAATATAGTTGAGAGATTGGTAAGGTTAGACAATTGTTTAACGTCAAACACAACTGAAAAAAAAAGAATCTTCTTATTTTTTTCTAAATAGACTCTAGAGTTAAATTAATAAACTGAAACGTGTTATTTGGGTTATTATCAGTAGTACCTTGCAGTGGTAGGCAGTCATGTGATATTCCACGATGGGTTTGCGATAGATGGAGATTCCAACAGAGCAAGGGGATCGTCTCAGGACATTAATGTTGATTATTCTCAGCTTATCATCGTTAGAGATCACCGTGGATCGATCAGAAGACCAGGTTCGGTGGAAAGGAAGCATAATCAGAGACGTGCTTTTGGATAGGGCTAGCCAGCAAATATCCTCATGCATGTGTTTGGTCACCGAGACGGAAGTGAATATATCCAATGATGTATGTTCACAGATTTTTTGGTGGAAGCCACGGAAGGAGGTTATGACACTGTCTGAACAAGAGATACTTCCGAGCTCCGGTTTTTGCAACTGGTGGGAAATGAACATAGGAGTGGATTGACCCACAAGTTCGATGAGGTGGAGTACGTTGCACGCCATTGGAGAATCTTTTGAAGGGTTAAAAGCTTCCAAAAGGCTGATCATTGAAGTTATGTGATCAGGTTTGTATACGCACACGAGAGCATGGAGTTCTGCGCCGTGTTTCAAGATTGCCAAATTCCTTTTTCTATAGCTTTTGAATCTTTTGGTGGGGTCGTGGACTAGCTCCAAGGCCACTGGTACGAAGATAGAGTTTAAGAGGATGATTGCAGCTACGATTGTGAAAACCTCTGGCCTTACTTTCTGTTTAGCATGTTCAATGATTTGTTGTCAACAAAAAGAGGTCTAACTATATAATCTTATCATTAATATTAGAGATGTATTTATATATAGACATAGATTGTACCTTTGTTTCAACTGCATACGCGAAGTAAGCGAGCTCGAAGACCCCCTTGTTGTTTAAAACAAGGGCTAGAGCAAAGGAGTCTCTTAAAGGCATTTTAAAAGAATATGCGGCTATGGTGGAAGCGATGAACTTTGTGGCATTCACAAAAAGAGTAAAGGAAACAACCTCATAAAGCTGACCCTCCATGCGTATGAGATTTCCACACTCTTTCAATAACCACGGGACATCCACTTGCATCAAAGTCAATGATCCAAACAGTGGGAATATAGCACCAAAATTAAAGCTCTCAAACTTTTGAACAAAGGCAGCACCTAAAGGATATCCATTGGGAACGGTCAAGCCAAAAACAAACGATCCTGCGGGTCCATACGAATGAATCAGGTCAAAATATTTGAACGATACGCAAGCAAGCGCCAAAATTAAGTAGATGTAGAAATCCTTGACCGGCCTCCCTTCTGGAGTCTGCCTGATCACCCAATACATAGCTGGTCTCACGACGAATACCATAAAGGCGAAAAATAAGCAGCTGAATATGGTTTGCCTCACCCCGATAGACTTTTCGTAATGCATGGCGTTCAAAAACGTTACAAAAAAGGCCAACATGTCGGTCACCATGGACCCGGCAAGTGCTATCCTTCCAAACTCGGAGTGTTTGATCTTGAGGTCTCTTAAGAGTGTGTCGATGCTCGTGAACGCGGATATGCTTTGCATGAATATGATCAACCTGTATTCATTAATTGACACGCTTATATTGCCTCTTTTTCTCCATCTGAACAAGAGGTTGCCACAGACCAAGGGTGCAAACATGGTGGTGAACCCAATCACACCAGCTTTTTTACCCATCCTCACTCCTGCTCCAGCTTCCATTGTCACACCCTTTAGGAACCAATATAAAAGGAACCCGAAGGCCCCCAGTGTCTCGGCGACCTTTGCTCGGACATCATCAGGAAAAAATATGTTATGGAGCCATGACTTGTTGTTTACATAACAAGTTTGACCTAAGATCACCCCTGCCTTCGACAACAAGAAATGCATTGTAAGTTGTTGAGATGAAAAAACGTGGAGGAGGGATATTAAGATTAGAAACTCACGATCATCATATGAGTGAATCTAGGTACTCGAAGACCGATCTTGGTGCATGAGAAATCGAAGAGCCGCCAAATAACATAAGTTGAAAATATCATGATCTCGAGATTGGGGAGAGGATATTCCCAGAAGCTCATCCCGCTTTCTTTGAAACTCAATATCTCCCATACCCCCTGCGAGTTTATAAGGTAAGGATGTGACTCGCAGAAGAGAGACCCGTTCTTGCCTTCCTTGTAGCCGTGCCGTTGGACTTCCTCGTAATCCGCGTCTGACAATTTTTTTAGATTCATTTTTCGAGAAGCAAAAAAAAAAGAGAGAGTTGGGTATCGAAGAGAAGCTTTGAGATCAAGATCTAATGGAATGGTTTAAGGTTTGTAGCTCAATGGATGTGTGGGAGAAGAAGACTACAAGAAGGGGTTGTTATAAATTTTTGACTTCGAAAATAACTAAAACTCGAATAACCAGCAAGCAACAGATGCGCGTCTCAAGTACAGCTAATAATTACCGGTTTTACTTTGTTTTTATTGTCTGTTTATATATACATATTCTCCAACTCATGATTCCTGTCAATATAAGAATGGGTACTGTCGAAAGTTGCAGATTAATTACGTATGCTTAAAGTATTTTAATTCGCTGTTAAATGTTTTTTTTTTGCTGTTAAATGTTTTTGCATCTTTGTTGAATACAATTTAATTTTCGCATCGATCTAGGCTAGAATGGCTGTTCAGTTGTAATTAAGAACTAGCTGTACTATTATAAATACAATTCATACATATATATTGTTGGCCCTGTGTTGTTTCTGGATTGTAAGAAATTTAAGAATTTTCATTAATTGATTAATTGTTTCATTTGTCATTTAGAAACTTGAATTTAAAACACTTGACAATTCCTTATAAGGAATGAATTTGTAAAGAATTTTTTTTCCTCTTCAATTATGACGAGAAACAAAATGAGGAAATTTTTTATTTCTATTTTTTCAATTCCTCTAATGAATTTTTTTTTAGCTTTTCTATGCATATAGTGGTTAGTAATCAAAGCCAAGTACGTATTATTTTTATCCTCATTTTAGTCTACTTAATTTTATCTTTTATTTATCAGTAAAAAAGATGTTTTCTTACAGAAAGATCTTAAATCTTGTACATGTCTAAAATGTATTGTTAATCAAAATTGTCGATACAAATAAAAATTCCATATTTCAACAAATTGATTACAGTGTAAAATATTTAAAAGAATGATAATGAAAACACATACTGTGCAAGTGTAAAATGCACACAAGAATCAGAAAATCAATAAAAGAAGCACGCACATACACAGAATCAACAAATGGAACAAAGTACACAATAATAAGCACACAAATAGAAACAATTCAAGTTGTTAAGTAATTTAACTAAAGACGAGTTTGGCATAAAACTTTCTGGAACCCATCCAACGAGTTCTCCGTAACGTTGATCATCACCGGCGTGCACACAGCCTTCAACGTACGTCTCCTCGACCGAAATATCCACGTCTTGTAGCTCACTCTAGCCGTTATATACACTTCCATTTCGATCATCCCTTTCGTCGTTTCAACCCTCAAGTCCTTCGCATTGAACTTAGACAGTGCCACGTTGTGCGAGACAAGCTGCGTCTCAATCCTCGTCTCCTTCTTAGGACGCTGCTTGAAGGCAGAGATCTCCTTGTGAGCTACGGACTGGTTATGGTGAGCCGTGGAGATGCGCATAGAGTGGTATCTCACAGAGACGTGTCTCTCCGGGTTGTATCACATAGTTAAATTTGGCGCTAATGTGATCATCCTTGGCTATAGCAAAATCTTGGACCGAGGCGGCTTCTACGGTATAGACTAGTCGCTTTGGCCTGATGGTGAGGTATGTGATCAATATTGCGAGACCCACAAGGAGTCCTAAGAGGACAAGGGCCACAATGATGCATAGGACGGGGTTCAAACGTCTACCCGGCAGCGGTTGGGGTTGCGTTCGTGGAGGCGGTGGTTTTGGAGGAACCATTGTTAGAGATGCTTGTGATGGAAATGTATATAACTTATAGCTAACTGTTAGAAAAAGGTAGATGGTAATGACTAATCTGATTGTGTTGCTATGGTTTGTTACGTTACATATAAGGGGACTATAACACGGATAGCTAGATTCTTTGCCTTTGTGTAAGGATTAGTCTCAAGACTATTAACGTAATTCTTTAATTATTTGGCATTGCTTGTGAATAAATCAAGAAATCTTGTAAGCCGGAAGATTCATACCTTTGTTTGTTTGTTCTAATTCTTTGCTTCTTGTAATCTACACTTAACACCACCACATTTTTAGAAGACTACATTTTAAAAAGAAGTAAATCATAATTCACTTAGTTTGATTTTGTAACTATTTCTTAAGATGTGAAAGCAAACAAACATATTTTACAGAACAGAAAGATACAAATCTAGAACAGAAACGACATTATCACAGACACACATAGAGACCTGACAACTCTAGAAACCCTATTAAGTTAAACCTTACCCTAACCTAACCGTCAAGTTGGAGAGAAAGAAATAACAAAGAAAGACACTAAACTAACGCTTCTTGACACCATAAGCAACAAAGTTACTAACAGCCTTGGAGCCTTCAGCCACGGCATGTCGGCTAAGTTCTCCAGGTAAAACCAGCCTCACCGCTGCTTCGATCTCCCTGGAAGACAACGTCCTCCGCTTTGTATAATCATTTAACTTCGCCGCCTCCGCCGCTATTCTCTCGAACATATCTCCCATGAACATGTTAATCACCGTCATACCCTTGGACGATATTCCTAAATCCGGATGCACTTGCTTCATCACCTTATACACATATCTCTTGTACTCATCTCCGGGTACGTCAGACCTATTCTTCTTCCTCTTCTTTAACGTCTTCTTCTTATTCCCCTGCTTCTCCTCAGCCTCATGGGTCTCCTTCACGGGGCCTTCACTTGCTGGAGCGGGTGTTTCAGGTGGCTGAGGGGACCGATCATCTCTATCTTCCACCGGAATCTCAACCTTATGGGTCTCCTTCACGGTGCCTTCACTTGGGGGAGCGACGGTTTCAGGTGGTGGTGGGGACCGGTCATCTCCAACATCGACCGGAATCTCAACCCTGGTGACGTTTTCTTCTTCTATGGGAATGGACAACGGCAGATCCTGTGTCTCTAGCTCCTGTGTGTCTAGCTCTTGTGTCTCTAGATTTTGTGTCTCTTGTGTGTCGGTCTCGGTGGTAACATTTGGAACTCCGTCCGTGACAGTAACTTTGATTGTTTCCTCTACTACTTTCTTCTTCTTAGTCACCGAAACCACTTTCTTTGATTTTCTCGGCGCCATATTCGTCTTTGTTAGTAAAACCGTAATAATGTTCAGCGGTTAAATAAAGAGAAGGCTCATTGGGTTTTGGGTAACGGTAATTCTTGGATTGACATGTGGTGAAACGTGTCGTTCAAGATTGTAATGTTGGTGCTCTGCTGCCAACTACGTGGTGGTTATACAAAGAAAAGGTATTTTGAAAACTTACAGGTTAGAGTGAATCACTCTTACAAATTTTTTTTTATTTTTATTTTATGTTTTGTGTCAAACATCAGAATTTATTTTCTTTTAGTTAGAGGCCACATGGAAGTTTGAAACAACACTGATGAACTTAGTATTCGATATAAAGTAAACAGTGAATGTACTCGTGATGCCTTATTCGATGTCCGAATCATCCATCATCTACATATAAGATTAGCTATTTCTTCCCCACACGTAGTAAGGATATATCATTTTATATTTGATTAGATCAAGAGCCTTGAATCAACTAATAAAAATTATAATACAGAATACAAACATGTCCAATTTTTTTTTGTTAGCACAAACATGTCCAATTTGTAGATCGATATGAATACAAACATAAAAAATGTGTAGAAAACATCATTGGAGAAGAAAAATAAAACTCCACGTACTATTAACTTAAGTTATTTTTATTGCTAACTCTTACAAACAAATATCAACATCATACTTTGAGACATGAGAATCAAATTGTAAGAGAGTTAGACAAGATCGATATATATTAACAAAAACTCTCTGTACATAAACAGAGTTCAAATCCCATAAAAAAAGTAAGTAATAAAACACGAAACGAGTTAAAAATCAAGGTATAGAAAGGATCGACGAAAGGATTACACAATCAAGTTTGTGGGGAAGAAAAAATACAGTAGAGATTCAGGCGCTATTACTCTTCCGTTTCTTACGGACAGGGTTTGAGTTATGAACAAAGAGAGTCTCTACCTCGTGGCTCCCGACGTCGGTGGCTTCAAAGAACCGAGGATTTTTGGACAATCTTCTCTTCTTTGTCGGAGGAATCTCACGTGGTCGCTTTCTTGGCGCCGGAGGACAAGTATCCACCTCCGGAATCTTATGATCACTTGATGTTGGTGTACACAGCGATCCCACCAACTCTTCTTTCTTCGATTCTTCTTCTTCTTCTTGGTTTCTTGCTTTATGTTCTACTTTCTCTTCTTCTAGGGGCTCGAGAACTTTGGACATGGTCACACGGGATATGATAATTTCGTGTGATTTGCCTTCCAGAAGGAAAGAATATTAAAGTGAACTTGGAATATACAAAGTGATTGGCAGAGAGAGAGAGAGAGAGAGAGAGAGAGAGAGAGAGAGAGGAAAAGGAAAATAAAGAGTTCGTATTATACGAAATGTCCGGTATTAAATATCGAATGAATATTCGGATATATCAATACTTTTTTTGTGCAGCTTGATTGTCAATTTAATTTTTTTGATAAATACTGAAAGTTAACGGAGAAGCTTATCCAAAATAAGTCTCATGTGTCACGTCAATCTAGTATGTCTAGATACGTACAAATGCTTGGCATAGGATACCCATTTCACGACTTAAAAATATGATATTTTCATATAATTGATGTGTCTACTTTCCGACTCTCGTTTCGCAACCTATTGTATGGCCCAATCAAACACTGCCATGTCATCCTCCACTTGTGTTTGAAATTTTCCCAAGTAAAAAAGTTAGGCAGATGCTTAGTACAAAGTATTACTAGTTCCATCGATCACACTAGCCAATTGATGGGCTCAAAACATCCAAGGGGCTTTTTCATATATGTCGCTCGAGAAGCAAATAGAGTGGGCCATACTTCTTCTAAAATAGCCCAGTACACAGTGTCTTTTACCATCCAGTTAATGCCTTAATGGACTGGTTTTTCAGTGGAAAAAAACACAATCACCTTTTGCGTATACACAGTCTTTTATCGATCACATATTATTATAGGCCTGTCTTTTTTGAGAAAAATATTATAGTCTTGTCTAGATGAACAAATGTAGTTATAAGATACAAAAGGCTAATGTTTTATGTCAAAGAAAAATAATCCCTCGTTTATTGGATTCCTAATGTACATTTGGTTTTACTAGTAAGTTTGGCCAATGTTAGGCTTAAAGAAGAGGACAGATCTTGGGCTTGAGGCTCTCACCGAATGGGTTACATACATTACACCACGTCTCTATCTAAACAGAAAAGGAGGGGAAAAAAAAAAGAGAGAAAACACTCCGATCCCACACATGGCACCTTTTTTCTTTGTCGCCTTCCAAATCATTAATTATTTTTTCCAACTTTTTTATATTTTCTCTCACTCTGTCATCGGGCCAGCAATTAAATTAAATTTGTTAACCGATACCAAAAAACCTGCACGATAATTTTGAAGATCTGTTTTACAGATTCTGATCGGTGGAGGAGGAATAAGATTGCGACTTGGTGGTAATGGCTTCGCTTCCGTCTGAAAACGGCGTCGACGGAGATGACGAGAGGGAGGAGGAAGATGAAGAAGAAGAAGAAGAAGAAGAGAACGGAGAAGAAGAAGAAGAGGGAGAGGAGGAGCCACGTCTCAAGTACCAACGGATGGGTGGAAACGTACCTTCCTTGCTCTCCAACGACGCTGCTTCCTGCATCGCTGTCGCCGCAAGGATGATCGCTCTCGGTACTCACGACGGAACGGTCCACATCCTCGATTTCCTCGGCAATCAGGCGAGTTTTTATTTTTTTTCGTCTCTCTCTCAATTTTAGGTTTAAATGTTTCGGTTAATGATTTGCATTTCGTTAGGTTCGATTGGTTTAGTAAACATTAAGCTATGTGCTAACTCGATTGGTTCAGGTTAAAGAGTTTCGTGCCCACACTGCTCCGGTTAATGACCTGAGCTTTGACACTGAGGGAGAGTATATCGGAAGCTGTTCAGACGATGGCTCCGTTGTGATAAACAGTCTATTCACTGATGATGAGAAGCTGAGATTCGAGTATCATCGCCCCATGAAGGCGATTTCCTTGGATCCGGATTACACCAAGAAGCAGTCGAAGAGGTTTGTGGCTGGTGGATTGGCTGGTCACTTGTATATGAACTCAAAGAAGTGGTTCGGTTATAAAGATCAGGTTTGTGGGAATTGTGTGTAGAGTTAAGTTTTTGCAATACAAGTCTATTCATTGTGAATTTGATAAGAGGGTAACCTTGTAGGTGCTGCATTCTGGGGAAGGTCCAATCCATTCTGTGAAATGGAGAGGAAGTCTCATCGCCTGGGCTAATGATACTGGTGTTAAAGTTTATGATACAGCCAAAGATCAGCGTGTTACTTTTATTGAAAGACCACGAGGAAGTCCCCGGCCTGAGGCTTTGATTCCTCACTTGGTTTGGCAGGTTGGTCTGGGTGACTCTTTATATCTGTATACTTCTTTACATTTACTTTAACGTGTTCGTACGTAAGAGGGATATACTTTTAATTATTTATAGGATGACACTCTTCTTGTGATTGGTTGGGGAACATCTGTCAAAATTGCTTCGATTAAATCAGACCAGCAAAAACCAGCATATGGAACATATAGGCAGGTTCAGATGTCTAGTCTAAACCAAGTGGACATTGTGGCATCGTTCCAGACTAGCTATTTCATTTCGGGGATTGCTCCCTTTGGTGATTCTCTAGTTATTCTTGCATATATACCCACTGAAGAAGATGGCGTGAAAGAAATTAGCAGCACCACTACTTTATCTCGTCAGGTACTCTTTCTCCTCGTGGTTGACTTGGTGTTACATATGAGGAATAGGAATATATTTTGTTTCTCCTTTTCGACTAGAGTTGCTGAGTCTGATTCTAAATGATCCAGGGAAATGCCCAGAGGCCTGAAGTACGTATTGTATCATGGAACAGTGATGAACTTACAATGGATGCGCTTCCGGTACATGGCTTTGAGCATTACAAGGCGAAAGACTATTCCCTTGCTCATGCTCCTTTCCCAGGTTAGATTTTTTGTTAGGAAAATAATTTGTTTCCTGGGGGGGAATGAAAGCCTGCCTTCCAGTACTTACTTGGAAATTTGAAGCGAGTGTAGGTAGTAGCTATGCTGGGGGGCAGTGGGCTGCTGGAGATGAACCACTGTACTATATCGTGTCTCCAAAGGATGTTGTGATTGCAAAACCCAGGTAGATCTTTGTGGTCGCTGTTTGTTTTGTTCACGTTATTCTAGTTCTTTTTAAATCAACGTTAAGGGTCTCTTACGTATTCTGGGTTGTTGCTTGTTAGGGATGCCGAAGATCATATTAACTGGCTTTTGCAACATGGATTCCACGAGAAAGCACTAGCAGCTGTTGAGGCTGGTGAAGGACGAAACGAACTAATTGATAAGGTAGTTGTTCAAAAATAATTAGTGACTATCTTTTATTTGTCTTTGCCCTATGGTTCATTATTTTGTTCTACACTTTTCTCTACTAAAATTGGATGAAATGCATAGCTAAGAGCCGTTCATAATTTACTGTCAAGTTCTCCACTTTTCTTTCTTGCGTTATTGATTTTTAACTCTTTAACATAAACGATATTTTAATCTTACGGGCCATCTTGTATTCCTTGACCAACCTATTTTCTTCTATCGTTGTAATTTTTGGTGTAATGATATTTGAGTTAACCTAACATTTTTATTAGGTGGGTGCTGGGTATCTTGATCATTTGATTGTGGAAAGAAAATATGCCGAAGCAGCATCGTTGTGCCCAAAATTGTTACGAGGATCTGCTTCAGCCTGGGAGAGGTTTGAACAAATTAGTATCTCATGTTTGCTAAGCGCTTGTTTTTGGTTATTGTTTACGTATCTGATATTGTGTTTCTCTTGTCAGGTGGGTTTTCCATTTTGCTCAACTACGCCAGCTGCCTGTGCTTGTTCCATTCATGCCTACCGATAACCCAAGGCTCAAGGATACTGTCTATGAGGTTTGTAAATATCAACTTCTCACTTCTTTCGTCTCATTATCCTTCTATGCATGTGATACAGTAAAGAACTAATGGAAGAAAATAGGATAGAAATTTGGAAAATTTTAGATTAAAACTTTTAACTTGTAAGCGAAAACTTTTTTTTTGAAACAGTTTAGTCATAGGAATTATTTTGTGTTTATATTTCAGGTTGCTCTAGTGGCACTGGCAACAAACCCCTCATACCATAAGGAGCTTTTGTCCACTGTTAAATCTTGGCCGCGTTCAGTATACTCTGCTTTGCCTGTTATCTCAGCAATAGAGCCTCAGTTGAACACATCTTCAATGACTGATGCCCTCAAAGAGGTCAGCATTGTTGTTAAGCTGAGATTTATTGACATTTACAGAGTCAAAGTTGTCTTATCATTTCATTTATCAGGCGCTGGCAGAGCTGTATGTAATTGATGGACAGCACGAGAAAGCCTTCGCCCTATATGCTGATGTACGTGTGTACTAATACAGTGACGCATTTGTTAAACTTTTTTACCCTGATTCTTCTGTCGACTGTCCTCTAAAATGCTCCTTCCCTTATTTTAATACAGCTTCTCAAACCAGAAGTGTTCGACTTCATTGAGAAATACAATTTGCATGAGGCGATTCGTGGAAAGGTATACAAGTAATTTTTTTTCTTCTTTTTTTCTTGACAGTTTGAGACTTCTGAAAGCATTACATAGGGCTTTCCTTGACGATCTAAATTTATTAACCGCCCTTATTGTTAGCTTGGCGCCGTAGTGGTTCATGAATTACATCATTCATAATCGGATTTCTAAGATTCACTGCTGGGCTGTCGATAGAACTCCCATAAATATGTCGCACAGACTAGTGAATGTTTCCCTTATTTTCTTATGTAGGTTGTCCAGTTAATGTTGCTTGATTGCAAGCGTGCCACTGCCTTATTTATCCAAAACAGGGATTTGATTGCTCCATCTGAAGTGGTCCCACAACTTTTGAGAGCTGGCAAGAAATGTGATTCAAGATATTACTTGTACTTATATCTACATGCGTTATTTCAAGTCGGTCCAAATAGTGGGAAGGATTATCATGATATGCAGGTATTTGTAGTTAACTCAATAATATATAGATTGAATGTTGTCTCTCTCTTTCTCCTTTTGCTTAAATGTTTTCTTAAATACATACGTGCTGCAGGTAGAACTATATGCGGAATACGATACTAAGATGCTGCTTCCATTCCTACGTAGCAGTCAACATTACAAGTTAGAAAAGGTAGTCAACATTACAAGCTAGAGAGCTGACTGAAATGAACTATTTCAAGGTTATGTGTATGTGAACTTAATTTGCTGCAAAATCTCAGGCATATGAACTTTGTGTCAAGAAAGATCTGCTAAAAGAGCAAGTTTTTGTACTTGGAAGGATGGGAAATGCAAAACAAGCTCTTGCTGTCATCATAAATAAATTAGGGGATATAGAAGAGGTAATTGTCTGAATATTCTGTTTTTAGTAACTCGTCTTCTTTCACTCTCTAGTTGATGTTTTACTGACTGTTTGTAAATAATACGAACTATGGTATTTAAACTTGATCGATTTTCTGCAGGCTGTGGAATTTGTGTCCATGCAGCACGACGATGATCTCTGGGAAGAACTGATAAAACAATGTCTGAACAAGCCTGAGATGGTACAAACTGTGTTTGTGAATCAAATCACCACCCCCCACAAAACAACCTCCATTCTAGGAAACTTGTGTCCTTATATTGCTTTTCTTCTGTTCCTTTCCACCTATCTCAGGTAGGCTTACTGTTGGAGCACACGGTTGGCAACCTTGACCCTCTTTACATCGTAAATATGGTCCCAAATGGCTTGGAAATACCTCGGTGAGTCTTAATTACACTGCCTTGTTGATACTGTATTCAATCACGTATTCTTCCTTAACTATACATGGCCGCTCTTCTATTTGATGCCACCCCTTTTGGTCTACTCAAAGCGATGTGTGCGTGTGTGCACAGATATCACATGATTTTTGATAATTTTGTGCCAAAGTAATGTTCTCCTCATTTTCTCTTCTTTCAGACTAAGGGATCGATTGGTCAAAATCGTGACAGATTACAGAACCGAGACATCTCTTAGACACGGTTGCAATGACATTCTCAAGGTACTAATCTAGTGTCACTAGTATACTTCTTCTCATTAGAGTCTAGAACAGGCTCCAGTGAATTTGACGTTGTGGAGGTTGTGCTTGTGGAATTTTACAGACGGACATTGTGAATCTTCTGATCAAGTGCTTCAACGAGGCGAGACGTGGGGTCTGCCTAAGCAACGAAGAAGACGAATCCCGTGGAAAGAGAGAAGACACTAATCGATCGATCTCACAGAGAATGGTAGTAGATAAATCATTGAGCATAAAGATGACAGAGGTGAAGTCGAAGACACGCGGGGACACACGTTGTTGCATGTGCTTCGACCCGGTGTCGATAAGAGGGGACACCGTGGTGGTCTTCTTTTGCTGTCATGCTTACCACATGACGTGTCTCATGGATGCTGCCTTCAGCGACAGCAACAATAAGACAGCCAAAGGTTCTCCGGGGTATGGATACGGCTATGATAACGGTGTGGAGGAGGAAGATACTGAGGATGAGGAAGAAGATGACAGTAATGATGGAGACAGGTCTGGGAGGTCTCGGTTACGGTGCATATTATGTACTACTGCCGCTGCTGCGTCCGCTCGGTAGCGACTGCATGTGTTTGTGAAATATTTTTTTGGTGTGCTTCGATTTTTTTGTTTCTTTTTAAGAAAGAAGGAAAATTTCCTTGATTGTAGTCTAAATTATAACAACAAAAGTAAAGAGAGGCGAGAGATATACATTGACCCAATAATTTAATGTGTGCCAGAGTTTGTGAAAGACACTTCCCGTTTTATTGAATGTGAATGTCATGCTATTTAATGCATTTTTGGTATAAAAAAATATAAGTACCCTAAATATACATTAACATGTTGTGTTTCTTCACTTCTCATGACTAGCTGCCTGTATTGTATAATTTTCTGGTAATTTTTTTTAGTACATGATAGCATGCAAACTATTGGGAAACCATGTTACTAAAATCTTGGTTAGACCCTATTGTGTTTCCAAATAAGATCATATATATTCACCAACCTTGCAATAAAAGTGTGGAATCCACCAGAGAGATGTAACATATGAACATTATAGTTTTGAAAAAAACAATTCCTTTTTTTAGTTTCGGCCAAAGTACAAAGTATAAAAGCGTCAACAACGAATTTAAAGACATTAACATATACTATATAGCAATAACGCGTAAACTAGAACCAACGACCATGATGTTATCACTCGCATGAACTGGCCTGTTTTTAGTGATATGGGTGAATTAAAAAAAAAAACAAAAAAAGAATGGAATAGTAGCCACCAAATGATTCGAAGTGATGATGGACCTCTAAGAAGCGACAGGTTTTGAGGTGGCCTTCTTAACGGCTTCCGCATAGGTCCTGTGCTGGTAAGTTAAGGTCGACTCGAGCAAGTCCCAAAGAGAAGTCTTCGGGTTCCATCCTAATCATTGTCCACGCCAAAAATATCAGATAAACAATTGGTTTGGTTAAATTTGAAGAGGCAAAGCAGCTAAAACAAAGAGATTACCAAGTTGACGGTTGATGATGGTCATGTCTGGGATTCTCTTGTCACTATCATCGTAACCCTCTCCATAAAATTCTTTGGAGCTCACGTCTATCGTTGGACTCTCAATTGCTGTCTCTCCACTCACTTTTGAGTAAACCTGTCCAAAATTTTGTTTTTATTTAGTAGCAGTTCAGCGTGCCATAAGTATAACCAAAATCAATCAAGTCTTATTTGTGAACAAGTGTTCTCACCTTAGTCATCATTTCAGCAAGTTGTCTTACTGTCACTTCATTGTTCGGGTTACCTACGTTGAAGATATGCCCATTGGCTCTCTCTGGGTTTTCCTGTCAAAGATACCATAAAGAATTCAGATGCAACTTCTTTGGTAATAGTGTAACAAAAACGAAATATTAACAGGGATAAGTAATGAATGAAACTCACAATCATCAGGAGGACAGCTTCAATTGCATCCTTGATGTAGATGAAGGTTCTCTGCGATTCTCCACCGTCCACAAGCTTGAGAGGTTCACGCCGCAGAAGGTTCTGAAAAGTATATCAAAAATGTAAAAAGCAATTAAGCGGCAGCGACGAGAAGAAGCCGGGTTATTGGACTGAGACTGTATACTTACGTTGCTAAAGCAGGCTAGGACACGAGGGACACCCTCGCTAGGACCATCAATGCCAGGGATGAAATCCATCCTAGGTCCAATCCAGTTAAACGGTCTTACAATGGTGAACTCAAGTCCGTTCTCAGCACCCTCAGCTGCAAACACAAACAAAATAAATGATAACTTCTTTGCCTCTGCTCTAGGTGTACATTGAATTTTCTTATCATGTAAGAGAAAAACTGCAATACCGTAGACAAGTCTCTCAATCAGTTGCTTCGCACAAGCATATGACCACCTCTGCTTCTCAATAGAGCCAAAAATGCAAGGGGATGCATCTTCTTTGAGTACGTAAAATTCAGGATCCTGTATAAAACAAGACAGTCATCATTCGTGAGCAGTGAAGAACAACAAATACCGAGTAAAGTAGTTATAAGAACCACGTGACATAAACAAACTGTAACTTGGCATAAGAAAACTAAGAAAAAAACACCAATTTTCATGTAGTTGTTGGGACTCAAAGCCATACTCAGATAATTGCAAGGGGAAAACTACATTTTCTCGATGTTAGGCTTAGTACTATTAAATTTACTCAAATGAATCGGAATAAAAAGTCTTAACCAACAACAACGACCATATAATATAAAGTTTATGAATCCATCTTTAGAGAGTCTGCCAGTACCAAAAAAAAAACATAGTTCCTTGATCCACTTCACAGCGAGTTTCAGCAGAGGAATAAAATGACATAATCAGAGTGAAGAGGAGAAAAAAGGCAGACCTGACGCAGAGGATGATCCTTAGGAAGAAAGCTTCCAATAGTTTTCCCATACACTTCACAGGTGGAAAAGTGAATAAGACGCTTGTTGTTCTCTGAGCAGTACTTAACCTACATACATTGACCACTCAAACGTCACACAACTAAATCTTAAGCATCGGCATCACAATTTCACAAAAGTAAACATATCCTAAGCATTACCACAGGGAGAGCATCGATGAAGTTGCTGTAGATAGTGTCAAGAGGACGCGTATTGTAATCAGCCGGTGTACAGATCGCTGCGAGATTGATCGTCTGCAACGCAACAAAAAAAACAACAGATCAAAATTTGAAATCCAAATTATCCGATCACGGATCAGATCTGAGCGTGTAATCATCAAACGCAGTAACTATCACTATGAATCAGCTTCACACACAATCAGCATTACGGAGAAGAAGATTTACCAGATCTGCCATTTTGACGAGTCCCTCGAGTCTAGAATCATGCTTGATGTTGATGCGATGGAACTGGATCCTCTCCGCCCACTCGGAAGTGTCAGGCTCGAGCAAGTGCTTGATCTTGTCGTTGTAGACGTCGAGCGCGAGGACCTTGTGTGGAGTCTCGTTCAGGAGCTTCTCGCAGAGGTGAGAGCCGATGAAACCTCCGGCGCCGATCATGCAGATCGTGATCGGCTTGATCGGCTTTCCGTCCAGATCCAATCTAACGGCCGCGTTCGCCATTGTATTTTTGTCGGTGGGGGGAGAGAGAGAGAGAGAAGCCGCGTGATGATATCTCTCACGCTACGAAGATAGCAATGGAATCAAAATGGGTGTGGAAGAGAGAGATATTTAAAAGACATGTGGATTGATGGGATACTTTTGGGTTCGTCGGTATGGCAAAAAAAAAAACTACCAGTCTCAGCGACTGTTAGTCACACTCCCACGTGGAAATAATGTTACAGGATGAAGGTTCTTAACTCAATTATTATTGTGAACAGATAGTACCACATTTTCCAGCATTTATGATTCGTTAATGATATTTGATTTTTCGATTTATCGTACATCCGAATTTTTTATAGATATTTGCGAATATTAATGAATATTTACAAATTATTATCAAATTTATATATTATATATAAATTTACAAAACATTATACAAATTTGTTTTTTCTTAAAATAAACTTTACATAATATAAAAGATAAACCAATATTTAATGAAACTATGTGTTATATAAAGTTTTAAAACTAATATTTTTTATAAAACAATTTTTTTTTTAAATTATAGTTTTCATTAAAGATTTTATATTTTATAAGTAGATTTATAAATAAAATTTATGTTCAATAATAGTTGTATAAGATTATAAATTTAAAACTCTATAATTAGTTATAGATATATACCTATTTGTATATAAGCCGAAACGGATGGAATATCCAACTTTAAAGTTTTTTTTTAATATTTGTGATTTGTTTTACTTTTCACGGATATTAATTTTTAATAACTAGTTTATTTCGAAATAACGAAACCAAATTTAACAGATAAAATGGTCCGGCTCTATTTATAACACTCGATGATGGATTGTTCACGTGACATCATGTTTGAATCCAGAGTTGTTTGTTTGTTCTCGTGTATACTAAGCTATAGTAAGCAATATTTTATTCAAGACTCTTGTAACTGGACCTTCTTCGTTGGATAAGCAGTGACGGTGGAAACTTTTGTATTCATCTGCTTGAAGCTTAGTGTATACACAAATAAATTTTGTTACTTCAATTTGTAAGATGCTTATGTGGAATAATCTTTTGAGTTTATATATCTCGTCCTTTGTTTCACATCCAATACACTTACACATGTCATATCATAGTTGGTTAGTGGTTGCTTAGATTGTGTAACGTGTGATGATGTATTTGGATCAAACGGTCGTCAAAGCTTGTTAAAAAGCTCATCCAGAAGTTTTGTTACTTCCACACACCATACCGAAAATTTGTGGTAACGAGTGCCAGTCTTTCTCTAACTCCCCTCTCCCTTAAAATGCTGGTGCTATCTCCGATCAACGCCTCTTTATCACCGTCGTTTCACCGGGCAACACTGATCCGGCAACCAACTAAGACGTCATGTAGGATCATAGCAAAGGCCAAGGACAACACCGAGTCTGGCGTGGTTCTCGAGAATGCGACTATAGCCGGTGGTTTAGTATCGACGCCGGTGATTGGATGGTCACTCTACACTCTGAAGACCACTGGTTGTGGTTTACCTCCAGGCCCGGCCGGTTCAATCGGCGCGTTGGAAGGTGTGAGCTACTTGGTGGTGTTGGGAATCGTGGGCTGGTCACTGTACACCAAGACCAAAACTGGCTCGGGTCTGCCAAACGGGCCGTTTGGTTTGCTGGGTGCGGTCGAAGGCTTGTCTTACCTGTCGCTTCTAGCCATTCTTGTTGTGTTCGGTTTACAGTTCTTGGGTAACGGGTCGGTTCCTGGTCCACTTCCAAGTGACCAGTGTTTTGGTTAACCAATCAGTTTCGCTCCTTCTCCAAGTGCAATGTCGTATAATACCGAACATATTTTATTTCAATTTGTGACTGGTCATTTGCTGTTGCTGTAATCGCTTTTGTAGAAATAAAAAAACTTGGTTTAAAAAGATTTGAATAAAGTTTTATTCACATAAATATCCAGATTTTAAATTTGATGTGAATGAGTCGGTCTCTGGAGATTCTTTTTAAGAAAACTGAGAAAACCGAGAAAACCAAACCAAACCAGGAGTAAACCGAGATCTGGTTTGAACATATAATTTGAGTTACTATTTAATGGGGGTTGGTGGCAGATGTTGGAGCAGATCTGAAAAGTTGCTTAGATGGGCTTCTACATCGGCCCATTAGATCCCAAAACCGAGGGCAAAAGTAAAATCGAAAGCGCGGGAAAATGATAAAATCTTTTCTCTCTCTGTAGTGTCCCACTCTCTTTCCTGCATCCAGGAAGCTCCACCGGCGAAACCTTTTTTGCAAACCCTAATTTTTTTTTCTCAGAACGAGATCGCCTTCGAAGCTTCTCCAGTGGGAAGAAAGCTCCAAATCAGGAGTCTCTGTGTCTCGTGATTTACTAATCGCCGCTCCTCAGGCAAACAAATGAGCGGAGATAATCGAAGATGGGATCGAAAGGACTCGCGGAGATCGAACACGCAGAAGGTCGTAAAAACGGCGGAAGATGAACTCGAATCTAAACTCGGATTTGGGCTTTTCTCCGAAGGTGAAACGCGCCTCGGGTGGCTACTCACATTCGCATCAGTAAGTCTCCATCGCACACTCTCTTATGAACTCAATTTGGGTATCGAGCTTAGGTTTCGAACTCGGTTCTTAAGACAAAGTATGTGGTTTGATCTTATTAGTACTAGATTCACTGATTGGTTGTGATACTACGTTTTACAGTCATCTTGGGAAGATCCTGATACTGGGAAAACTTATAGCTGTGTGGACCTTTACTTCGTTACTCAGGTGAGAGCTGTTGTTTAGTCATTACTCTATAAGCTTCATATAAGTTGATTAATCTTCTTTTGTCGCATTTTCTTCTTCTGAATTTTGACTAAGTTGTGAGGATTTGTTTTTTTACCAGGACGGGTTTTATTTCAAGACAAAATACAAGTTCCGCCCTTACTTCTATGCAGCGACGAAAGTATGTTGATTTCTCTTTTGTGCTTCTTCTGAATGCTCTCTGTAACAGTCACGTAGTTTTGTTCTGGATGTCAATAAAGCTGCATTGCCAATTGCAGGATAAAATGGAATTGGAAGTTGAAGCCTACTTAAGACGCCGATATGAAAGACAAGTTGCTGATATTGAGATTGTTGAAAAAGAGGATCTTGATCTTGTAAGTCCGTAAAATCCTTACTTGTTAATGTGATTTAGTTAGTCTACCTAATGATTCGTATTGCTCTTTAGAGGACGCATATTTGAACAAAAGCTACTGCAATCTTTAGTTTTTATCCTCTTCTTGTAACTTGAACACTGAGTAAGTATCGTAATAAGTTTAAACGTGATCCTGCATTTGTATTCAAAAATCTCTAGGTGTTTGCGAGTATGTAACGTGGGCTGCAACTGCTGATGTTAGTTTTCTTAAATGTTTAATGTTCAGTTGCAATAGTATGCAAGATACGAAGGTTTTCATGACTTTTATAGTCTTCCTTCCGCTTAGTGTGTCTTTTTAACATTTGTTTTGACCTACCAATTCGTGTTTATTTTTTCTTATGCTCATGAGCAGAAAAATCATCTATCTGGCCTGCGAAAGAAATACCTAAAAGTATCATTTGATACTGTGCAACAATTAATGGAAGTCAAGAGGGATCTATCGCATGTTGTCGAACGAAACCAGGCAAAATTTGACGCACTTGAAGCATACGAATCCATTTTGGCTGGAAAACGGTAAGACGGTGTATCGTTGTTGTTTAAACTGCCTACGTTTCCGATGTTTCAAATTGTTCCTCTTGATCTCTCTTGTTTCTTAGTTATTCTCAAGCTTTAGATACCGGTGGTAACTTTTCTTTTTATTCTTGGAATGCAGAGAACAACGTCTTCAAGATTGCTTAGACTCTTTAGTGGACCTCCGCGAGTACGATGTTCCTTATCATGTTCGATTTGCAGTTGATAAAGGTAACACATTTAGTCAAAATTAAATTTCGGTTAGTCCTAAAGATTGTCAAAACATGACGTTTTCTTGGTGTCTAGATGTGCGGAGTGGGCAATGGTACAATGTCAGTATTTCCAGCACTGATGTCACACTAGAGAAGAGGACAGATATTCTCCAGCGCGCAGAAGTCCGTGTTTGTGCATTCGATATAGAGACAACAAAGCTTGAGTTGAAGTTTCCGGATGCTGAATATGATCAAATTATGATGATATCTTACATGGTCGATGGGCAAGGTTTTCTAATTGTTAACAGAGAGGTAAATGCCATGTACATTTTTCTGTACTGAATATGATTTAATAGATGATAATATCATACATGATGTATGACCATGATCTCCAAATCATTAAAAGAGATCATAGCCCTGCTTTATCATCTTTTTGATTATGTCAAGCAACCAGTAGAGGAAAAGCTCATTAATGCAGTGTTTCTTTAAAGATTAACTCAATCCTGGGGATATCATAAATGATCCATATAAACTTATACTGCTTATCCTGATTGGTTTTGTATGATGTGGCATAAAGATTGTTTGTGGATAACTGTAGCCTTTTTCTGTATGTTTTTAAAACATGATTTCTGATTCGTTATAAAAATTTCATTGCATGTCATTGTCAACTCTGGTTTTCCTATAAATATTTGGACTACTTCAATCTTGTTTGGTTACACACGTTGTATTTTTCATTTTAAACCAGTGTGTTGGCGAAGACATAGAAGATCTGGAGTATACACCCAAACCAGAGTTTGAAGGATATTTCAAAGTCACTAACGTTAGCAACGAGGTAATTTAGGTCTGGATTTGAGTATTATATCAGAAACATTGATGTACTTAGAATCAAGCTTCTTTCTTGGTTTTGTATTGTAGGTTGAACTCCTTCGAAAATGGTTTTCCCATATGCAAGAGGTTAAACCCGGTATTTATGTTACATATAACGGCGACTTTTTCGACTGGCCATTTATAGAACGGAGAGCAGCCCATCATGAGATCAAAATGAATGAGGTAAGCAACAGGTTTCCTTCACTGTGGTATTGTTAAAATTTTATGTCTGCGTGACTTAAAGGAATTATATGATATACTTAGAAATCCTGTTTGAAAAAGTTTGTTAAGTTTTGCTGACAAGCTATTGTGCCCTTGCGAGTGTTTTTTTACTTAATGATAGAACAGTATCACTGCTTAAGATCTTCCTACATCCTCGCCTGCATTCCTATTTTCTACAAAGTGTTTGTCATCTTCCGTGAAATATAATATTCATCTTGAGTGACATGTTTTTGCGTTTAAACACTGAAGTCTTCTGAGAGTTGGCAGGTGCCACTCATCCTGAACCTTGGTTCTGTTCTCAATTCTATTTCAAAACATGCATCACTCTTGTTTCTTTCTTTTAATCCTCTGCATCTTACTATTTAGTTCCTATCTTATTCTTAACTTTAGAGCATAATGTGATCTCAAGTATGATTCCACAATTGACTGGTATATTTTGTTTTCTTTCCCCATGGTTGCAGGAGTTGGGATTCCGTTGTGATCAGAATCAAGGTGAATGTCGAGCTAAATTCGTTTGCCATTTAGATTGTTTTGCTTGGGTGAAACGAGATAGCTATCTTCCTCAGGGAAGCCATGGTCTGAAGGTTCATTTGACTTCTTTCTCTTCGCAATTGTTTATCCTTTTCTTATATTTCGCTTTTAGAGGAATACATATTATGTTTTGAGTAATGCTCGTCTCTTAATTAAATGCCAGGCTGTTACAAAGGCTAAACTGGGGTATGATCCACTGGAAGTGAACCCAGAAGACATGGTTCAGTTTGCCATGGAAAAACCACAGGTACTGCTGATAAATTAATCAGGGTTCTTAAGAACTGGAGTAGTAGTTTGATTGCTTTGGAATGGGGTAGAGTATGACGATCTTTAATCTAGTAATTAGTCTCTAAGGGCTGAAGAAATGTTCTCCTGCTCCAGTTAAACACCATCTCTTATCATTACGCAAAATTTAGGAGCGAACATGTATGTTGTGACTGATAACGTCCAGCAACTGTGGATTTTTTAGTTAATACAGTGATTGCGTGGAATTGGGTGCTTATATCTTTTTTTTCTGTTCCACGTTGCAGACAATGGCCTCCTATTCGGTCTCTGATGCTGTTGCAACTTATTACCTATACATGACATATGTTCATCCGTTCATTTTCTCTCTCGCAACTATCATTCCAATGGTCCCTGATGAGGTCTTACGTAAAGGAAGTGGAACCCTTTGTGAAATGCTTCTGATGGTCGAGGTGACGTGACTTCCATTTACTACAAGGTCTTTAGCAATCTTTGATGTATGACAATTCTATTAATTGGACGTCTTCCATTCTTTGTACAGGCGTATAAGGCAAATGTTGTATGTCCCAATAAAAACCAAGCTGACCCTGAGAAGTTCTACCAAAGTCACCTTCTTGAAAGTGAGACATATATTGGGGGCCATGTAGAGTGCCTCGAAAGTGGTGTTTTCCGTTCTGACATTCCAACCAGTTTTAAGCTAGACACATCAGCATACCAGGCTAGTAATCTGCTTTACTTTACTCAATATGATTTTTCTTGTTTTTTCTGAACATTACTTCTTCTGATATGGTTCTATTCAAATGTCACTTATTTTATGCACCTATCTGATATTGGACCATTTAATTGCCAGCAACTGATCGATAACCTTGACCGGGATCTGGAGTATGCTATCACTGTAGAAGGGAAAATGAGAATGGATTCCGTTTCCAACTATGATGAAGTGAAGGAAAAAATCAAGGAAAAGGTAATGGATTCCTCGTCTGAATTATAGATAGTGATTTGACGCCTATTCCCTTGTTTCTTGTCAGCGTGTGTTTTCTCTTGTCTCTTTGAATGGCTGACGCTGCATACACATTTCATTCTGGAAGAGTTTTCCTTTGCATTCTCATACATGCTAAGCTCATATCGACGATCCTTCTCTCGTGTAAAGTAACCCCAATAGTTCTTCCGGAAAGAACACAGTTAACCTGAGGAGATAGTCCATCAAATACCCTCCATTTACAGTAGTTGTCACCAACTACACACATACGTGCGTGGGTTTTGGAAAGCATGACATAAAAACCTGATAGTTTTATACATTATTTCCCTGTACTACCTGATTTTGGATGTCCTCTTAGTTCTGTTATGATTTGGCCGTTTTATTGCCCTGCAGCTGGAGAAGTTACGAGATTGCCCTATACGTGAAGAGGGACCTCTTATTTATCACCTTGATGTTGCAGCGATGTATCCAAATATCATCTTAACAAATAGGCTTCAGGTACATCAAATAACCTTTTGCATGTTTCTAACTGATTTCTTGATTTTATGATGTAACATGCAATTGTAAATTAATATCTACCAAATCAACACAACCGCCACTGTCAAGATTATGAATCCCGTGGGAATATTATGCTAAGTGAAATTTTCCTCTTCATTGCCAGCCACCATCAATAGTTACGAATGAAATTTGCACCGCATGTGATTTCAACCGCCCGGGAAAAACGTGTCTTCGAAAACTTGAATGGGTTTGGCGTGGGGTGACATTCATGGCAAAGAAAAGGTTCAACTTATATATCATTCTTTTTAAATATGTAGGTCTAGTCTTAAATTCTCAACTTTTTTACGAATGGCTTGACAGTGATTATTACCATTTGAAGAAGCAGATTGAGTCCGAATTTGTTGATGCTGGTGCAAATATTCAGTCTTCAAAATCATTCCTTGATCTACCAAAGGTGGAACAACAATCTAAACTAAAAGAAAGACTGAAAAAATATTGTCAAAAGGTATTCTATCTCCTTCTCCTGATAATATTCCCTCCACAATGTCATTATATAAAGGCAAGCCGTTTTGTGTTATGATAGGCATATCGACGAGTACTTGACAAGCCAATCACTGAAGTTCGTGAGGCTGGGATATGCATGAGAGAAAACCCGTTTTATGTAGACACTGTTCGAAGGTGCATGACTTTTGTTTTCCCAATCCTGTTCTTGATTGAAACTATGTTAGGACTAGCTTGTCTTTTTGAGCAGCAATCTTTTTGATGTAAATTCTGCCAAGTCCTAAATACTTATCCTTGTTTTGCTTTTTGTTTATGGTGTTTGTACGTAATTAAAGCTTTCGAGATAGGAGATATGAATACAAAACACTTAACAAGGTCTGGAAGGGAAAGTTGTCAGAGGCCAAGGCAAGTGGCAATTCAATCAAGATCCAGGAAGCACAGGTATATTATCTTGCATAATTGATCATATATATCATCTCCGGAACTTCCTTTGGATGGTTATTGGCTTTTAAATTTTGCGACAGGACATGGTAGTGGTTTACGATTCCTTGCAGCTAGCTCATAAGTGTATTCTTAATTCCTTCTATGGATATGTCATGCGAAAGTGAGTTCTCTGATCTCTTGCAAAGAGCCTGCACTTTGGCTATACCCTTATTGTCTGTTCTATTTTTGTTGACCCAAATCTCTACTTGAAACCAATTCCAGGGGTGCAAGATGGTACTCTATGGAAATGGCTGGTGTAGTTACCTATACTGGAGCCAAAATCATCCAGAATGCCCGTTTGCTTATTGAGCGTATTGGGAGACCACTTGAGCTGGATACAGATGGTATATGGTGTTGTCTTCCTGGATCTTTTCCTGAGAACTTTACTTTTAAGACAATGTAAGATTTTGCAATCTCCATATCAGTAACTTGTTCTATTTTTTTTACTCTATAGCAGTATTTTGGTGGTTTACGATATTCGAAAGAGTTTTTGTTTTTATCTATATATATATCAGTGATTTTTGTTTACTGCAGAGACATGAAGAAATTAACGATCTCTTATCCGTGTGTAATGCTTAATGTTGACGTGGCTAAAAATAATACAAATGATCAATATCAGGTATACCTGAGCTGCCCTTTCTCTAAAGCAGCTTTTGTTTTCAGACTTAATTAAGTAGATGAAATAACAAACCCTTTTTGGTTCTGAAAGCATTTTGCCTTGTGTTCAGTTTCTATTTTTCCTTTTGTTTTTGGTTGGAAACAGACTCTTGTAGATCCTGTACGCAAGACGTATGAGTCGCATAGTGAATGCTCCATTGAATTCGAAGTGGATGGACCGTACAAGGTATGCGTACACGTTATGACTTTTAGTCGAGTTTTGCTATTTGATTTCTTCTCAAACAAGTAATTGTGATTCTCTCGATTCAGGCAATGATAATTCCGGCATCGAAAGAAGAAGGAATCTTACTTAAGAAGCGGTATGCTGTTTTCAATCATGACGGAACCTTAGCAGAACTCAAGGGATTTGAGATCAAGCGTCGAGGGGAGCTGAAGCTCATTAAAGTTTTCCAGGTATCATTTCACTTTCTTGTGCTGTAATGATTCATCAAATTGTTGCTTTATCTATATTTAGGCTCAATGCGCTTTAGTGTATTTCGCCTGATCCACTAGTATTCTAACAGCAGTTTGAAGGTGTAATACTGATATCTGTGGTTAAGTAATTCTCTGTTTGGGAAAATTCTAATGGTTCTAAATTGCTTGTCCAGGTGAACATTTAGTAATTATGCGAGAGTTCATTTTCTTCCTTCTTTTTTTTTCATAAAAGAAAGGAGTGATTAGTAAAATTTCTGCTTTTTATAAATTTTTGTTCCGTATATTTTGTTTGAAAATTGCCATCCTATTTATTGGATTCTTATTTTTTCTTGAGCTTGTTACATACATATATTGCCTAATGTAGTAAGACGTTTATTATTTGGTAGACAAAGTATCTCAATAAAAAACAGGTCTTTTACTTGAATAGTGTGTATGTGTAGTTGTCTCGAAAATTTAGCTCAGCATAGTTCTTGAACTTTTAAAAAAATTTACACTTCATGGAGCTGTCAGACACTGAAGTGAATATTATTTTCTTTTCTTTTATTTATCTACAGGCCGAACTTTTTGACAAATTTCTCCATGGGTCAACTCTTGAAGAGTGTTATTCTGCTGTTGCAGCCGTTGCAAATCGGTGGCTTGACCTGCTCGATGTAAGTCATATATCTCGATTATCTCTTGACTGAGCAGGAAGAATTTCATACAGGTGCTGTTAAATTCTCTTATTTGCTACTGGGTCATTTTTTGCTCATAGATATCCCTACATATTTTCTTCAGAATCAAGGAAAAGATATTGCCGACAGTGAACTACTAGATTATATATCAGAATCAAGCACCATGAGCAAATCCTTAGCAGATTATGGTGAGCAAAAGTCATGTGCAGTGACCACAGCAAAACGCCTGGCTGATTTTCTTGGTGATACAATGGTCAAAGATAAAGGACTGCGTTGCCAATACATTGTTGCTTGTGAACCAAAGGTACATTTCTGTCAAACTTGGAATGTTTTCAAATGCAAAGTCTCTATATTAGGAATGTTACTTACATCTCAAAAAATATTTAAATGATCATTATTCATTGAGCATAGCGCTTCATCCATACTGTTCATAGTATTTTAAACCCTTATAACTTAACATCTTTTGATGATCAGGGTTCACCTGTAAGTGAACGTGCTGTCCCTGTTGCCATATTTACCTTATCTAAGACGGAACCTGGTAAATATTCTGTTATTTAGTGAGATTATGTATTGTTGTGTCTTGACTCCAAATGTGATGTAAATCTTCAAACTTTACAGAAAGAATGAAATTTTATCTGGGAAAATGGTGCAAGCAGCGCCTTAGTTCAGACCATAAAGTTGATATTCGTTTAATTATTGACTGGTCGTATTACAAGCAGCGTCTTAATTCAGCTATCCAAAAAGTTATCACCATTCCCGCTGCAATGCAGAAGGTTCATTATTCTTACTTTTTTTATGGTGTTCTTTCGCTATATATCTAACGGATTATGATTTTTACAGGTGGCAAATCCCGTGCCTAGGGTGCTTCATCCTGATTGGCTTCATAAAAAAGTCCGTGAGAAAGATGATAAATTTCGCCAGAGAAAACTAGCTGATATGTTCAGCTCAGCAAACATAGATGGCGTGTTTGACAAAAATCATTCGGTGGCTCAAGATGATGTGAACGATATTGAGGATTTTTGCAAAGAAAACAAGCCTGGCGTAAAGGAGCCAAAGCCAATTGCACGTTCTTATGAAGTTAATAAAGAACAGGTTGGACGTGAGCAGCAAGAGAGCAAGGATCCAAAGTGCGATGACGATATTTCATTTGAGAACATTGACAAGAACGTGGATTACCAAGGTTGGCTTGAAGTGAGAAAAAGAAAATGGAAAGGAATTATGGAGAAGAAGAAGAAACGAAGGTTAGTTCTCATGATTGTATATATTCTCCTGGAGTTCATCTTACAACTAGCAGGTTCTGATTTGGATCAAAATGTAGTTCGATAGAGCATCCACTGCTCTTACAACAAGGAGCGTGGATTAACTCGTTGACGGTGACCCTTCTTTTTGTAGGTTGGGTGATCAACGATCTTTAAAGCAGATTGATGCTCATGAGATAAAGAAAAAAGTCTCACAGGTTAGAAGAGGTGTAGGTTCATTCTTTAGGAGGCCTGAAGAAGCTTTGACTAGCTCACATTGGCAGGTACGCATGTCGATCTCAATGTATTTTATATATTTGCTAATCATTTGCTGCTACTCAACGCTCTTTTTCCGACTTTTCAGATAATACAGCTGGTCCCAAGTCCACAGAGTGGACAATTTTTCGCTTGGGTGGTTGTGGAAGGATTGATGCTTAAAATACCATTGACGATCCCAAGAGTGTTTTACATTAATTCCAAAGCTCCTATAGATGGAAAATTCCCGGGAAAGTGTGTCAACAAGATTCTTCCTCATGGAAGGCCTTGTTATAATATGATTGAGGCATGTCTTTTAACCCCTGTGCATCTTTCTCCTTGAGTTCCTTCTAGTTGGTTATAATTTTGTTTATTTCTTTACAGGTTGAAATTCAGGAAGAACAATTTAGAAAAGAAAGCAAGAAGCTTGCAGCTCTTCTTGCAGACCCTGAAATTGAGGTGAGATATCTAATAAAGTAATATATAGATATTAGTAGCCCAACCTTTTATGAAATACCCATCTACATGGCTTAAATGTTAGGAATCTTTTTATTTCTGGTGAATAGAGAACTTGTACATGCTGTCTGGGAATCTGAATTTTTTGTACTGTAAAATTTGGCTGCATAAAGTATCTTGTGTAAGGAAAATTCTGGAGATAGAGTTCACTAGCGATGGTAGCTATTTTATCTCAGTTATGTGTACTTGTGTGGTGGCCATGCTTTTTAATTTCTTATTTGAATGAACTGTGAATGGGCTCGGTGACTTGTCAGCACGGTGGGAATTGAACTTTTGTTCTGGTGCTTAATGACTTGTCGCTAGGCTGTAACTAGGCCTTTTGTAAAGAACTAGCAACTAGGAAGATTATTCAGGCGTTAGAAAATTATTGATTTATCTTATATAAATAAAAGACATTTTAATTTTTAGATTAATTAGACAAATTTATGGATTTGTATTAACATTATTGCTTAATTTATTAGATTTACCGATTTAGAATGGTTTAAACCGATATGATACATAGAAATAGGATTTTATAAAAATAGTTTCGGGTAATACCAATTATTACCGCCTGGGCGTGGCCAAGGTGCTGCCTATACCGATTTTTAGAACCTATTTTGCACAAGGAGAATACCATGTTTGTGTTTGCTTACCTCATTTGACTTTGGCAGGGCATATATGAAACAAAGGTGCCGCTGGAGTTTAGTGCTATATGTCAGATTGGATGTGTATGCAAAATTGATAACACAGCCAAGCACCGTAACACGCAAGATGGATGGAAAGTTGGTGAACTTCATATGAAAACTACAACGGAATGCCGCTACTTGGAGCGATCAATTCCACTTCTTTACTTGTATAACAGGTAGAAATCTAAGTAACATGGTGCCTTTTTTTATGGAAGCCGGTTTCTACTACATTCAATTTGAGTTGAAGGAAGGCTTTGATCTTAATTTTTGTTCAGTGCATTTCTTAGTCACAATCATATACTGTTTACTTGTCTACGTTTCAAGTCATATTATTCGATCATTTGTTTAATTCTGTTGCTTCACAAACAGGTTCCTTTTTACATACTGATTGTTTCACGGATCCATGCTTTGCTTGTTTGCAGCACCTCAACACTACGTGCTATATATGTTTTATATTGTCATGCATCGAAGCTTATGTCTGCCGTGGTAGTTAATCCTTATGGCGACAAGGAGTTATTACCATCCGCCCTAGAGAGACAGTTTAGAGATGGTTGCCAAGAATTGTCACTCGAGTCGTTGTCTTGGGATGGTATCGTTTTCCAGGTTAGCTCTAAAACCGTTACGTACAACCCCTTCAATAACAATCCTACACTTTCTAAGCTATTCTGAATGCTTATTATCATGTTATCAGGTAGACTATGTTGACCATGCCGAAGCTGCCGAAAAGATTATACAAAAAGCGATAAGTGAATACAGGTAACTCATATTCCTGATTACAACTGTGCAACCTGTTTATGTTTCTGTGGCCTGGCGAACCCATAGTTTTTCTAATACTGATCAGCTGGCCATGCTTTTCCTAATTAATTTGTTCCCGCGTGAATTAGTTCTTTCGCTTACGTCTTATCTGATAAACTGTATTAGTTAACTGCTGAGTACAATTTTTTTTGATTGTATGGTGTGTAAATCTCTTGCAAGGCAATATCAGGTCATCCCACTCTGGTTTGACTTATCCCATTTTTTTTCCTTTTCTTGCAGAGAAGAAAATTCTGGACCAACTGTTGCAGTCATTGAATGCCCTGACTTTAATTCCATCAAGGAGAGTATAAAAGCCCTGGATGATTTCCCATGTGTGAGGATTCCCTTCAACGGCGATGACAATAGTTATCAGGTTCCTTGAATGATCCACCAGTTGGCTATTTTTCTTTTTTTTTTTTAGTTCTTCTGTCACGATAGACGTTCATTGGATCAACTAATGATAAATATGTTTGTGTGGATGTGGTTGTGATGCATAGCCTGTCTCCTGGCAACGTCCGGCAGCAAAATTAGCAGTGTTTCGTTGTGCGGCAGCATTTCAGTGGTTGGATCGGAGGATTTCTCAGTCAAGATATGCCCATGTAGGTTATGCTTGTAAAGTGGAACTGTTTCTCTTCATAATGTTTGCTTTATTGCAGCTATTGACATTTCCTATGCAACTGATTAGGTGCCTTTGGGGAATTTTGGACTAGATTGGTTAACATTCACAATAGACATTTTCCTGTCCAGGGCACTCCGTGACCAACAGCAGGTTCTATCTTGACTCTCCGTCTAGCTTGCAAGTGTTATAATAGTTCAACTACTGCACTATTTGTCTCCCTTCTTTTTCTTTGCCTTTTTGCTCTTGCTCTGTGCGTCCAGTTAACTGATTATGACTATGAAATGTCGATCTGTACTCAAGAGAGAAGCAGCTTTTCCATATCATTTGATTTTTATTTGTATAATAGGTTCTTTGGGTGTCAGATAATGGTGTTCCAGACCTTGGTGGTCTAAGCAATGAAGAGACATTCTTTGCTGATGAGGTATGTCAAATAGTTTTTCCTTTTTGCGTTTTAGTTTGTGTGGCCTTTGTCATGACCTTCGCCCACCTCTTGTTAACTGGGATGCTTCTTTTGTCACAGGTGCAACAGACAAGTTTGGTATATCCTGGAGCGTATAGAAAAGTTTCTGTGGAATTAAAGGTCATAAATTTTTTGCTTAATTCTTTTTTTTATTATATTTGGATTTTTTTTCTCTAATTTAACATGCATCGTGCAGATCCATCACTTGGCTGTTAATGCCCTTCTGAAAAGCAACCTGGTGAGTGAGATGGAAGGAGGTGACTTTTTGGGATTTGAACAGGATGGGAATTCCAGAGGAAGTAGTTCGAATGTTAACGCCAGTTTTGATGAGACCACTGGATGTGCTCCAGCATTTCGAGTCCTGAAACAGTTGATTCACAGTTGCTTGACTGATGTGTGTAAATCACGCAATATATATGCTGATTCCATTTTGCAACGTTTGTCTTGGTGGCTCTGCAGGTATGATTACGTCACATCCTGTACATATTCGCTTTATTCTCAACTCGTTAAATACCAATTAATTAGTGATTTCATATTGTAGCCCTTGCTCGAAGCTTCATGATCCAGCTCTTCATCTCATGCTTCACAAGGTAAGTGACAGACTGCCATTTAGTGATTTGTGCTTTTTATAAGATATAAATTAGTGGGTGCTATTAAATGGCAGCAAACTATATTAATTTCTCCTTGCATCTCTGTGTGATTCTTTTTTTATGCATCTCTGGTTTCTGCAGTATGCTTGTTATAGGCTGGAATTCCCAATGCAGCCTAAATATCTTGATATGCCTATTACACTCACATTTTATTTGCTTATTAACTTTTAAATCCATTTGACATCTTGTGGCTTTCATCAATATTGTAGGTCATGCAAAAGGTGTTTGCGCTGCTTTTGACTGATTTGCGGAGATTAGGTGCTACAATAATATTTGCAGACTTCTCAAAGATCGTCATCGACACAGGGAAATTTGATCTATCTGCTGCTAATGCTTATTGTGACAGCTTAATCACAGCTGTGGGGAATAGGTTGGTTTTTCGTTGCCTAATATATACGTCTATAATTTCAATATCTTGTGGACTCTACTCATTTCCTGTCACTGTTTCTAAATGCTTTGCCACTGACAGCGATATCTTTGAGTGGATCTCGCTCGAACCGGTTCACTACTGGCACTCATTACTTTTCATGGACCAGGTTGGATCTCTTATGTCTTATACTTCGGTTTTGTATTTCCAATATCTGATTGCCAAACAGTGCAAAGTTGTTTTAAACTGTAAAATTGTGAAGCCGTGAACACAAAATCAAGCCTCAAAGAGAGGAAAATGAAAAACTAAAAAACCATGGAACCTGCAATGCATGCAGGGTTCCAGTATAAAAACAAAATGGGCCAAAGAACTAAAACTAATAAGTAAAAATATTTTCTTTTGGATGGTTGAGAAATTATATCAAAACTGCAGTACGAAAATTCCATCCTCCTTCATTAGTTCTTGTCTTTATGTTTGGTTTTGTCAACACCTCCTTCGTCAGTTCTTGATCTCATATTTTCTTAATAATTTTCCTCTCATCGAGATGTATCTTTTCTTCTACGTTTTATAGTATAACTATGCTGGTATCCGAGCTACTGACGATGAAATTTCACCTGACGAAGTGACTATTGAACCAAAGTGGAGTGTTGCTCGACTTTTCCCTGAGTATATTCAGGTTTGCATACAGATCCCTCACTCAAACCAATGGTCATTTAGCCAATTCTTCTTGTGTCCGCGTGTGGACCATTTTTCTTGTACACTCATGCATTTCATCTGTCTTGGCAGAGGGATTTCATCATAATTGTTGCCAAGTTTATATTTGACCCCTGGAAATTCGCTTTAGAGAAAAAAAGAGGCAGTTCAGAGAGTTTAGAGGCACAGATGGTAGAATATCTAAAGAAACAGGTAGTCTTAAAGCCAATTCGGTTGATATATTGTTCATCCACTCAAAAGATTGGCTCATTTTTTGTTCTTTAATGCAGATACCATCGAGCTATATGGATATGCTTGTTACAAAAATCAATGATATCACGTCACACATGAAGGAGATAGACTTTTCAGATACATCTCGAGATTCTAGTCAAGCTCCCAAAAGAGATTACACGTTAGAGTTCGTACAAACTATCTGTGCTGTTATGGCTCTTGACCAAAATGTCGAGCAAGATGTTCTGGTAAATACTCCACTCATTCCTTTTTCTTTTTACCTGATACTGATTTTACTGGATAACCATATTGAGTAATTCACACCTATCCTTTTGAAATCTTGTTCTTGAAACTATGTTCTGCAGTGAAACTAAATATCTTTTCATATACGTGCTTACTATTGTCTTCCCATGTTTGTTCTGTAGACATACAATTTTACTGACATAATTTTTTCTTTATAGGTACTGAAAAGGAATCTGTTAAAGTACATTAACGTAAAAGAATTTGCGGCTGAAGCCGAATTTCTTGACCCTGGGCCCTCCTTTATCTTGCCTAATGTGGCTTGCAGGTATTACTTGACTAAACAGATATGCTCAGTTTTCGTGATTGAGATATGCATTGTGGTGCCTTCTACATCTAGTTAATAGAGAAATAGCCTTACGAAATCGACTTTTCTTCTGGCCACTAGTTTAATTAGAAAACCAAAAATCCCTGACAACGTGCTGCTTTTCCTGGCACACTCTTGTGAGTCATTATAGCAAAAACGTAGTCTGTTTGCAACACGCAGGATGCGTTTAGTCACATTAAAAGAAACGAAACTTGCCTTAGACTCCCCAAATCCCATTATAAAAAAGATTAGTTGTACTTTTATCTTACTTCCAAAGGCATACCTATTGCGTTTCATATACTTGACTTTCTTGCAAGAGTAAGCAAGAAGTAGAGAAGCGGATATGTAATTACTGAGTTCTGTTGTACTGTTTTTTCTCTTGTTGCAGCAACTGTGACGCCTACAGAGACCTAGATATAGGCAGAGACCCAGCTCTATTAACAGAGAAAGAATGGTGCTGCGTAGATTCACAATGTGGGAAGATATATGACAGAGAGCAGATGGAGAATAGTCTTCTCCAGATGGTGAGACAGAGAGAAAGAATGTACCACATGCAGGATCTAGTTTGCACGAGGTGCAATCAGGTGAAAGCGGCTCATTTGACAGAGCAGTGTGAGTGTTCTGGATCCTTTAGATGCAAGGAGAGCGGGTCTGAGTTCCGCAAGAGGATGGAGATTTTCTTGGATATAGCAAAGCGCCAGAAGTTTCAACTGTTGGAAGAATGCACATCTTGGATTATAGATCCCACCGGAAGCTGGCAAACCAATACCGGAAGACATCATTCATAGGTTATAGATTTTTGCATAGATTTATTAACACCCTATATGACTCAAAAATGATGTTGTGGGCAAGAAGTATTGTTATAATTGCATTCGTTAGCAAGCAACAGACTCATTACAGACGTAACTAGCGATCTTGGCTTGGCTCATTATTTTTCTTAAAAATTATATGACAACATAACTAATTTGATAAGTATTATATTGGATATATACCAAGAGCGCCATTCATATCCAATAATTTTTACAGTTAAGGAATAAAGAAAATTAAATGATATGGATGAAACAAGAGTCGATTTGTTCTTTGTGGTACACATAGATTCCCCTGACACTAGAACCATGTGATCATTCATCAACCTTCCTCTCCAAACTCCTTTGTGAATCTCTCATGGACCTCAAGATCAGACTTGCTCACAGTTGGTCGCTGTCTTGCTAATACCTTATCAAAATCTGTTCTTGAGATGGGCGGTGGAATAATCTGTTTCAAATCCAAACAAAAATAAAGAAACATAAGCTCTTTTGCATACTCTCCATTAGGATTTTCTATAGTCTTATCATATCATCACTAAAAACAGCTTCAAGGAAAAACTGCATACCTTTTCCGCGAGCCCTTTTTCTGCTAAATCCTGCATTGTAATCTGAATGGCACCAGGTTGTTTAGGCCCACATGGCATCCACGTCCCATCAGCTGACTTGAAAAAGAACATGGCATCTTGGGTTTTTCTGACAGGTTCAAACAGAACATCCTTGACCTGCCACAGAGTAGAAACCATTCAGAATAAAGACTTGTTTATTTATATGGCTATGTGTAATAACAACTCAGGCGAAGCCACCTACACAAACAGCCACATCTGAACCAGAAAACCCCTCTGTCTTGCGAGCTAAATATTCAAAATCAGCTTCATTCAAATTATGAGGAGTATCTCCCAGGTGCACCTGTATCATACACGGACATCATTAGCCAAAAAGGATTTTAATAAACTAAATAATTTTACTCTGACGAATGTTACTTTGAACATGTGCTGCCGAGCCTTCACATCCGGTAGAGGGATATAGATACGCTTATCAAAACGTCGCCGAATAGCCTACAATCAACATGGTATTTTAGTTTTCAGTGTTACTCTAAAAGCTGGGAATAAATTCGAAGAACCAGTTCACTATCAAGTGTTTCACCTGATCAAGAGCATATGGTGTGTTCGTTGCTGCCAGTACAAGAACTTTCTCATCATTGTGTCCAACTCCCTACAATAATATAAGGAGAGAGGGAAAGTCAAGTTTCTGCTAATAATTCAATTTTTTTCAAAATATAAGCTTTTCACCTGCATCTGCACAAGAAGCTCTGTTTTGATACGTCTTGAAGCTTCGCTCTCATTGCCTTCCCCACGTTGACCACACAAAGAATCTATCTCATCGACGAATATAATTGACGGAGCACTCTCCCGGGCCATCTCAAAAAGGTTTGATACCAGCTTCTCACTTTCACCCATCCACTTTGACACCAAATCCGATGACGACACACTGATAGTTGGGACGCCAAAAAAAAAACAATTATTCAAACATCACTATATACATAGTGCACATAATACTCATCAAAGTTAAAACCTTTCCCATGGTAAGGCAAGGTATAAAGAAAGAAAGAAACTGAGGCAGGTCAAAACCCAAATATACAGTTCCTCTGATAAAAGCTATTTAAACTACATAACAACTATATGACCTGTACTTAGCTACTCGATCAGGCTACATATGGTTCTGGAAAACACTATTATTTGCACCAAAGTGTAAACCTTGACATGTCTTATAAAAGGGGATATAATCAAAAGCCCAATGAAAAAACAGTTAAAGCTGAAATTTTTAGAGAGCAAACAAACTTGTTACCTAAAAAACGTGGAGTCTGCTTCCGTAGCAACAGCCTTGGCCAAGTACGACTTCCCAGTTCCAGGAGGCCCGTACAGAAGAAAAGCTCTCCACGGCCGCCTCTTCCCTAAATCACAACAAATCAAATTCGATCAACAGAACTTGATCAATACATCCAATAAAGTAAGAAGCTTTATTATATACCTGTGAAGAACTGAGGAAACTTAACAGGCAAGATCACAGCTTCCTGCAACGCCTGTTTCGCGCTCTCAAGCCCCGCGACATCAGTCCACTTCACGTTAGGCTTCTCCCTCACGATCGCAGAGTCCAACCCAGCTCGGAGCTTCGACTGCTCCGGATCCTCCCCTCCTCCATCTCCGTCCTTCCCTTTGCTCTTCGTCTTCTTCTTCGTAGCAACAGCCGCGTCTCCGTTATTATTAGATCCAGGACCCGACCCGCCTTCGTCCAGAACAGCGCGGATCTCCTCGGCGCGGCGGAGATACTCGGTGAACTTGTGGGTGATGGCTTCTCTGATCTTAGGGTTCTTCTCGTACTTGAGATGCGTCTTGAAGTACTCGAGCGCGTTCATGTAGAGAGGGAAGGCCTTGTTGTAGTTCCCGGCGTTGTCCTCTTGGACCGCTTGCTTCACGTACTCGATCGCTTGCTCCTTGAAATTGCTGTACATCCTCTCTTCTTTGTTTTTTTTGTTTTAGGGTTTTTGCAGAGGAAAAATAATCAAAATTCAGAGTTGTTTATTGAATTGAAATTGAGATGATTAGTGGGAACCCTAGAAGCGTGGTTGATTCATGATCAGGAATTTTCTTAGAGAAGTATAGAAAAGGAAAGGAGGTGGATTATAGAGGAAAGATGAGGAGGAACAAGGAGACTTAATGATGTCGGGAGAAAACAGCCGAGTGTTTCTGTGTATAACACGAAAACGTCAGGGTGTCTTTTTCGTTTAGCGGAAGAGAGGATGTTTCCAACCGTTTTGATGAATGACAAGAGAAATACTCGCTGTTTTTATAAGCACGCAAGGTGGTTTAGGCCGAAGTCCAAAAAGAAAAGGCTTGTTGGAAACTACATGAAGGCCTGTTGGAGACTACATGAAGATCAAATCAAACCCGGCCCTTTCCTTATTTGTTTTATAACAAGTTGAGAAAATTATTATATCCAGTCGGTAATTTTATCTCATCAAAGTTTTTTTTTTGGTAATCATCTCATCAAAGTTTATGTCTGAAATCCTATTTTTACTACTTTTAACCATTTTAAAATTATTTCGAGTTATTTTATATAAAAAATTCTATATGATGATTTTATTTTTCCAAATCAAGATTTTCGATTTATTTTTTTTCTTAAAATATAATTGTTAATAAACAGATGCTTCTTAATAAAAAATTAGTTGGCAAAAAATATAAATATGTCATTGGAAGTAGTCAGGAAGTAGTAATGAGACATTAATCAAAATATCCACCTAAAAAAAAGTTTATTAAAAATGCATGTATGATCTGAATTTTTGTTTTTTTCTTTCTATCCAATAAAAGAAGTTTATTAATGGACTTATTGGCCAAATAGCCATATTTGAGAACAAAATTAAAGATATAGCATTGATTTTGACGTTATTAGATCTGCTAGTATTTGTGCTATTTTTTTTCGGTTTTGTCCCTCTTTTCAACCGGTTGCCAGTAATTGAAAAAAAATTGTGATCAATAACTTTATGGTGATGTTGATTATTGTAAGATTAATGAAAATTACAATGGAAAGAAAATGGTTAAAAAAGATGTTGATGATTACGGTGGCAATGATTATCGAACTGGCGGTGACAATAACTATGAAGATAGTGATTACGATAGAGTGATTACAGATGAAACAGAGATCGTCAATCTAAAAAGAAGCAGTCATCTTTCATACGATGTTGGCCATGCTATGACTGCAATGATCGGAGAAACAGATAATATTGTGGAAAAAGATGAACAGAATAAATAGAATAGAACATTATAAATGGAATAGTTCATATGAATGAAATTAAAAAATAGTTTACTAATAGTGGAGATAGTGTTTACTCTAAAGTCAACCCAAACATTTTATAAACTAAACTCAAAATACTAGTCACTAAACCCCTAAAAGAAAATATAAACCCTAACCCAAATATCAAATATGCACATAGTACATAATATGAACCATTATCAAAATAGAATAGTAACAAACGAAATAACATAGTACATATTAATGTTCAAATATTGAAATGTCTTTAATTGTAGGGAATGAGGCAATGTTTCCCTTAAAGTCAATGCAAACTTTTCATAAACTAAACCCAAAACACTAATCACTAAATCCTAAAATGAAATATAAACCTTAATCTAAATATCAAAATATGCACATAGTATATAATATGAAGCATTATCAAAATAGAATAGTAACAAGCGAAATAACATAGTATATATTACTTTTTAAATTTTAAAATGTCCATGATTGCAAAGAATGAGGTTATGCTTATCCCAAAATTATCTCAAATCTTTCGTTAAACTATATCCAAAACACTAACCACTAAACCATAAAAAAAAATATAAAGCCTAACCTAAATATCAGAATATGCACATAGTGCATAATATAAAATATTATCAAAATAGAATAGTAATAAACGAAATAACATAGTACATGTTATTCAAATAACATAGTACAACCGAAAACTTACATGACAAATGAGGGCGACTTAACCGCGTAATGCCATCACGATCTGTAGATTTCAGAAGCAGAGACGACATATGTAGTAAAGATTATGGATCTGAGTTGGTAGTGATGGCTATGTCTATGGTAGCTCAATGCTGAATGTGAATATGAATGAGATGATAATAATTATGAAAAAATGAGATATTGATTATAGAAAAAAATATTGACTAAAGACAAAATAAATACAAAACACAGATTATAATTTGTGATGAGAGTGACAGAAGATAAGGCGGTGGAGATAGAAGAAGAATGGTGGTAGATGATAATCGAAGAAGAAGAAAAATATGTTTTCTCTTTCTTTAACCGGTAAACAAAAGGGTAATATAGTATATATTTCATAAATAATGAAGGTACTTTATTTTTTGGTTATACAGTTAATTATGAATTGTTTTGTAGCTATACAGCCCAATTTCCCTTTATTTTATTAATTGAAAACAAAATAACATGCTACCCACACACACACACTCTTTATCTCTCTACTCTAGCTCCAAAGCGTAAGGGGGACACAACATGGGTGCTGCGTCATCTACCAGAAAAAGAAAAGATTAATTTAATCTAATGTCAGTTGAGTTGAATCGTCGACGGATCTAACCTCCTTCTCCAGATCTCCATTTTAGTAGGCGTGCCAAATCTCTGTCACACCTTACTTTATTAAGCAACAAACCAATGTTGACTTCACCTTCACATTCTCGATAATGGAGTCAACCATTGCAGATTCGATTTAACATCTAGCTAGATCCCGATGAAACGATCCGTCCGGCCTCTCTTCAGCGCCCTCCTCTTCTGCTTCCTCGCCGCGACGCTCATCTGCAGAGTCGCGATCCGCCGGAGAAGCTTCTCCTTCAGCTCGGCGATAGCCGAGCTCGGCAGCACGTCGGGATTCGTGACCGCCGAGGAGGTCGTGTTCAACGAGACGCTGCTCGAGTTCGCCGCCGTCGATCCCGGAGAGCCGAAGTTCAGCCAGGAGGTCGATCTGATCTCCGATTACGATAACACTCGGAGAAGCCACCGCCGCTACTTCAGCTCGATCGACACCCCCCGCCGCCGCGGCGGTGGAAGCAGCAGAAGATACGTCCCTTCAAAGTTTCCGGTAACGACGCTTCGCTCCTCCCTTCAGGTCTCTCGTTACTGGTCAGAGTTTAGAAGAAACCTTAGGCTATGGACTCGTACCAGAAAAGCTTACGAGCCTCACATAATGCTAGATCTGATCCAACTAGTCAAGAACCGGATCGATTCTAAACAAAACGGCGTCGTTTCGCTCTCTAGAAGATACTCGTCTTGTGCGGTGGTTGGTAACAGTGGTACATTGCTGACTAGCCACTACGGTGACCTCATTGATAAACACGAGATAGTGATCCGTCTCAACAACGCGAAAACGCAGCGTTTTGAGAACAAGGTCGGATCCAAAACGAGCGTATCTTTCATAAACAGCAACATTCTCCACCAATGCGCGAGGAGAGAGCGTTGCCACTGCCATCCTTACGGAGAAACAGTCCCCATCGTCATGTACATCTGCCAGCCGATTCATTTATTGGACTACACCGTCTGCAAACCCTCTCATCCCTCTCCTCTGGTCATCACGGACCCGAGATTCGACGTCCTGTGCGCTAGGATCGTGAAGTACTACTCTGTCAAGAAGTTCTTGGAAGAGAGTAAGAGAGCGGGAGGGTTTGGGGATTGGAGTAAAAGTCACGAAGGTTCTTTGTTTCATTACTCGTCGGGTATGCAGGCGGTGATGCTCGCGGTGGGGGTCTGTGAGAGAGTTAGCGTATTCGGGTTCGGGAAGTCGAATTCGACCAAGCATCATTACCATACGAATCAGAAAACAGAGCTGAAGCTTCATGACTATGAAGCGGAGTACAGATTGTATCACGACCTGGAGAACAATCCCAGGGCGATTCCTTTCTTGCCGAAAGCATTCAAGATCCCTTCGGTGAAAGTTTACCATTGAGTATAGTGTATAACCGTTGAAAGAAGTTTTGTCAGAGAGAAGCTTGTGCTCTGTCACTTTAGGGTACGAGTGTTCTATACAATTTGGATTTGTCATGTCACACATATTGATGAAAATGTATGGTAAATTTTAGAAGATATTCTTACATGATGTCAATCTAGTGCCGAAGGCAACGTTGAGATCGTTTCCGATGATGTGTTCTCTTTACATTCTATAACACTTTTTTTTGTAACTTTGCGAATAAATAAGATTGGAAGCACGTGTCACATATGTAATGAAAAGAGAGATTACAATACATAAGGAAGAGTCTACATTGAGGATGTGAAGCACACCAATTTTCTCTTCTAATACAAATACATGAATAAGAGAAACAGAAAATTTACGTGCTTCACAAGATAACCCACACCCTTAATAAAAAAAACAAAAGGGAAACTCTAATTAAGACAGGAAACAAACAAGCTTATTACTAATTGCTTAGATAGGTAGGGGTTTACACAAGCAACAAAATGCTCCCCGACAAATACATCCCTCGGAGAAAGAGAAGTTTTTGTTAGTGAGCATTATTTTAATTAACCTCTTCTTAAGGTTAGTCGCAATACACCCTAAACATGCATGGTAATAGATAGAGAGCTAAAACACACCAAATACTTGAAAACGCTCAAGACCTCAAATTTTACAAGTGTTAGATAGACAGCAGGTTCTATGTAGACTCATCGTATATATATCCCCATAAGAAGATCTAAATTTTAGAATGTTGCTTCGTTTTCTTTGCTAAATTGTTATATTTTGTTGCATATATCAAGTCTAAGTCTAACAAAGAATTTCTCCCTTTTTCAAGATAGAAATTCTTTGTTAGACTTGAGATGTTTTAATGGCCAGGCGTAGTTAAGAAGCAACATTCGAAAATTCAGATCTTACCTATATGGACCGATGATTCCCCACAGTCCCCACCAGTTTACCTAACGTCATCACTCTGTGGTGACACATTCCGTGTCCTCCTCAAACCCACCAAACGAAAGAGAAGGGTGAGGAGAGTGTCCGTCACCAAATGACTTGATGTGGTCTTTAAGAGACCTCTTGTGCTTAAAATCTGATCCACATGTACAGTACCAAAGCTTCCCGCAGTTTTTCTCATGAGTCCTCCAGTCACCTTTCACGGCCAGCGCTTTGCCGCATTTGCCGCAAGAGAAAGGCTTTGAGCCATGCTTACGTTTGTAATGTGTCTGAAGTGTACGGAAGTCCTTCAAGGGCTTGGCACGTGGATGGTTGATGTTGTTCTTGCATCCCTCCGCGCAGCAGTAACATGGAAGGCGCAGGATAGCTGCGGGTTGGGTCGTGCCTTTCAATGAGTCCCCTCCTTTTCTGAACTCTGATCCATGTCCCCACATATGCATCTGTGTTTGTTTATATTAATCCATTAGAACGTAATATAATATTGCATTGATGTGTATAACTTCTTTGTTTATGTTTATATATGTGAGATGGTTGAGTTTATGAATATTCATGTCCATTATGTTATAAATGGGACTGTAATGTTTGTCCAAGTTAGGAGTACACTTCTAATATATACTAGATCATTACCCGCTCGACCGAGCGGGAGTCATTTTTTTTTTATCTTTGTTTTTACTAAATGTTATACATGATCGCCAATGTGTATTAATATAAAATTTTGATAAATAACAATGTGTACTAATGTGTTTAAGTAAGCAATGTGTTTAATTACTAAATTTGATTTTTAAATTTTATAATAACGTAAAGTAGATTTTTTCTGTATTATTTAAAATATATAGTGCTATATATTTTGTATTTTCAACATTTATCATACAAAACTTACATTGGGGTATTATTTATATGAAAATATGTGTAACATAATATATTTATATATTATATAAACATATGCACACCCGCACGGATTTTATTTTTAAAATGTATTCTATATTGTTTAGTTTTATGTGGTATCGAGTTTGTATAATTCAATTTTGTGTTTAAAGAACAATATCAAAACTGTCTTTCGTATGTAAAAATAACATTTTGCAAGCACGAGTTGTGTTTTTTTATTGTAACACAAAATTTTATATAAAACTTATGTTTTTTTGTACATTACGAAATTTAATTTTTTAAAATAATTATTACGTAATTTCAAAGCGAATTTTATCTCTGAAGTCTAATATATTTTGTGTGTAATGGTTCAAAGCATTTTCGATATATATTATATTTCATTTGGTTTGTTTTTAGTATTATTGTATAAGTATAATACTATACAATATTACTATATTCTATACAATATATGAAGCTATGTGTTATTTGTTTTAGAAAGTAGATTAGGCCCAATGTAGTTATAAGAATAGTCATATCTTTATGTATGTGTCTATGACTTATCTACCTAATGTTATTCATACTAATAAAATTAATATGGCCAATGAAAATATACTGATCAATTTAAAATGAATTGTATAGGGTAATTATAGAACGATTAATATTTTTTAGTATTCTTAGTATATATCTTATTTAAATTGACATGTAATAAATGTAAAAATCATATATGGAATATGGACAAAAAGAAGAATTGTATTTAAGGAAATACATCAATGCAAAGTTAGACTATGGTACGTAATATATATAAAGAATGAGATATTTAATTTAAATATATGAGGTCCACCTTTAAAAATCCACCTAGAAGAAGTTGTAATGTTCCTGTTTTAATAAGATAGATGTCACTCACAAGTTCAGTAAAGAAACCATATTGATATAGAATTAAGAAAAACTTGTTTCCTATTTAAAATCAGGGGTTGGTTTAATGTTTGTAAATTAAAGTTGGGAGGAAAAATAAGTTTATATTAAATGGTAAAGTAGAGAATGCTAAACGAAAAAAATATAGAAATCATTGATACTCAATTAGAAGGTTTTTTACTCATATTATCATTAGTTTAAGTAATCGATTGCATATATTCAGTAAAAGTAGTGTGATCATTGTTTTTTCTTCCTTTTTTTGTTTCTTTCTGAATTATACTTTACCAAATCCCACTCTATGATTATTTTTGCTTTTTGGCTTTTCAACCGAAAAGGCAAGGTAAAAAATGAAAAAAGTCAAAAAGATTATGAAGATTTCTCAACTAATCCAGAGGTTATGTACCCAACTATCTTCTTTTAGTTGATTTGGGGTTGCATATCTACTACTACGATGATTCACCTACCGAGATTAATTACCGTAATAATTAAGTCATTACAGTTCATAATCTTTCATTTACAGAGCAAAAAATCCTTCCATACTCTGTATGCAATGATGTTAATTTCAGTACTCCTATATCTGTTTTCTTTTGTTCAAAAAATCATGTATTTGTATTTGTGGAGGGGGAAAGTTGTTTAAAATTAAAGGTATATCAATAATTATTTATTTTCAAAAAATATAACCGTAAATGAAATACCCTATATATGAATATTACAATGGACAAATGCAAAGGTAAAGTTGACATAGTGACAATGTTTCCTTCTTTGTTAATATGACACAAAGTGAATCTTTTGACATATAATGCAAGATTTGGTGAATCAGTGGATGTGTACCAAAGCAACTAGGATAAAAGATGATAAGAGAGAGATAGACGTACCTGCATGTTATTGTACCTATTGAAGGTTTTGCTGCAAATAGTGCAAGCAAATTGCATTGGACCGACATGAATCTGAGCGGGACTTGGTATCCAAAACCTCTTACCACAGACTTCCATATCCAAATCATTCATCTCCTCATCAAACTCCATCGTCTTTCTTCTCTTCTTCATCATCACCACTCCATCATCTATTATCTCTCTCTTGATGGGTTTCTTCTGGTGATGATCGGATGTTGTATCAGAATCATCCTCCACAGAGCTACCACGCCGATAGTTAGGCAATCCGATCTGGAGAGTAACCACATCATCGTCATCATCCTTCTCTTCTTTGATATCATCTGAAGCTTGACTTTCATTTTCCATGAGCTTGTTTAGAAGAGGCAAGCATCGAATAGACGTGTTCAGTGGTTCTTGTGGTTGGTATAAGAACATCGTTCTTTCCAACATACTCTGGTGGTTTGATCCTGATATAACAACATCTTTGGTCTTGATACGAAATAACAAAGAAGAAGAAGACGACGATGGAGCTTTAAGCCATTCAATGAAGCTTGGAGATTCAAAACTTAAACCCATCTCATGAAGATTCCTCAAACTCATCTCTCTTTCTCTTTCTCCCTCTCCCTCTCTCTCTCACGCTCTCTCTCTCTCTCTCTCTCTCTCTCTCCCACGAAATATGCGTAGGGTTAGTAGTATAAGGTTATTTAATCAACCTTCCTGATATGTGTAGGTTCGTCAAAATAGGTCCCCTTTGTTCTTCCTACCCCCAATACGTATAGTTAGATATGATAATGTTCGCACGTGTCTACGTATGCGTTTACACTAAGGAGAAAAGAGTGTAATTTTCTTCATAATGGTGTGGTGGGGCTTTACTTCATATAGTGAAAAGGAGATGCACCAGCACAAGGTTTTTCAATGAAAGAGAATCCTAAGACTCAATTCATTGAGACATTTTTTTTTCTTCTTTACACTCTTTTCCTTTCCCATTAGTATTACTATGTAACATCTTATACCCCAACAAATACGATATCATTTCATCATTTTATAATTATAATTATCTTTTAAGTGCATATAGACCGGCGAAGACGAAATTCATCATTACACCAAAACAACAATTTCAACATCATTTTAGCCGTGTTTTAAGGGACGAATGATAAAAGCGAATTACTATAAACTCACGCGTTCTCTTTTATTGACGTTTGATGATTCAAGTTGCAGATACACGAATTTGAATGATGATGCATTATACTATTCTAAGAGTTTCATAGGACTCAACTCCATGTTATAATTGAGACTGTTTTAATAGGTAAGAATGTAAGATAGTAATATTTAAAATTAACAGTTTAATCGTTTTGCAATTACATAAATCATCCAATGACTCGAATCTTCTAGGCGTCACTTTTGCAATTATATAAATCAAAACAAATACAAATTTATAGGCACCCATCTTTTAGGAACATGGGTTATTCATTGATTCTACTATGGAATCTAGTACCATTACAATAGATCATGGTAACAATCACACCTTCAATGTTTGTCTCGATTGAGATTTATCTTTCTTGAATCTATAGTGTTCTTGCATTTGTTCCACTTCAACTTTTTATTTTGTGCACTCAAAATATAATATTTAAAATTTTACATACGATTTAAAAGATATCTTGAGTCTATACAAATGGCAGTAAGTGAAAATAAACGCTTGAAGGACGATAATCAAAACGTTTCAACGATACCAAAATATATCATCAGAAGATAACAGAATGGTAGACCCCGAAGCTTAAGTCAAAGGACTTAACAGTTCGAAAGACAAGTTGAGCTGTTCTAATTAAAAAAAAAGGTTTTAAATAAGGATGAAGGATTAGTAGTTGGAAAGATTAATCTGAAAGTGAATGAGGTAGTGGAGTTTGACCTATAAACACTAGATTTTAGTATAAAATACATTGAAAAGGAAGATCTTCACCGCAGAAAATGTTGAAGGTAACGGCAGTTTAGTCAAATACCTGAAGGAATAAAATACTTAAAGATCTAATACATAATTAAATAAACTGAAGTACAGTAATCATGAAGCCAAACTACAAACTTATTCAATGTATGTGTGTTATAAACTTATAATAATCGACGGAAAATGTACGGTTTAATTTAATGCAATACGTATATGGTCTAAGACTCCTCCTGTCTGGTATGAGCTTATTTTTGTGTGGACCGTACTTGAACCGCTAGTCAACCTTCCCGCACAAGAAGATTAAACCGGAACCGGAATTCCAATCCGGAACGTTTTGAATCTTAAACCCTCCGAATCAACTAGAGACTCCGTACGTTTGACCTTAAACCCTAATCTCCCCCTTCTCTTTCACTCCAATACATATATTTTTCGAAGAGTCGCTTTTCGCGCGCCGATCAATGCAAACGAATCGCGACGGCTCGTGGCCCCTACGCGCCACCACAAACGTTCTGAGCGGCGGGTATCTTCCTCAACCCACTCGTGTCTACTCCAATTTCAACATCCCACAACCGATCAGATACAATCTCCAGACCCAGCAGAATCTCAACTTCCCCCATCCGCAACAGATCCCAAGCTTCCGTCCTCACCAGTATGGGCAGAGCGGTGGTGATAGTGGCTGGGAGACATCTTCAAGGCGCAATGTAGAAGAAGTCATGCTAGGAATCGATAACGCCGTCAAGGAGGCGCGTAGATCGCTGGTTGCCGCTGGAGAGAACGTTTCTTCGATTAGAGTGTCACAATCTGTTATAGCACAACTAAAACAGAAGCAGCCTGATTCTCAGCGCTCCTTGGGGATGCAGATGCACGATGTTCCTTCCCTTCGCCAGCTTATGACCCTTGAAGCCAAGGTAAAAAAGATTTGAAAAAAAGTTAATTCCTTTTTTTTTTACTTTTTAACCGTTTGAGAATCTTTTAGTATGTATATATGTCTTGTAGATATATGCGTTTATTCACTGCTTCGTTGGCGCTAGAGGGATCGTGACACTGCATGATTTGGAAGTTGCGATATGCCGAAACGAGTTTGTTGCTTGTTTCGATGATTTAAAGTTGGGACCTTTGCTAAGGCATCCACTTGTATTGTTGTATTTCCCGTGTATATCCGGTTCTACTGGTCAAGTTCAGATCACTAGCGAGGAGACAATATCATTTCTTGATAGTTATCTGAGCATTCATGATGTGGACGATGTTAAGCTCGATGACTTCCTTGATTATGTTGCTGAGAAGAAGTTTGTTACGGGCAAGGAGATGCTTGGTGTGCGTATTCAGAGCTTGCGGTATGATTCTGCTTTTTGGTTTTATATAAACTTAGGAGATGTTTCTAGTTTAAAAATGCGTTAGCTGATTATAGCTGACTGTTTTATAGGATGTATGTATCTTTCATTCAAGATGCAAAGAGACAAGAAGGCGAAACACTGGACATATCGCTGACTGGGCTGCACCAGAAGTATCACATCCCCTCATCAAAGAAACAACAACAAGATAGATCCATTACAGTCTCTGAGCATAATGACTTAGCTGCTTTACATCAGAAGGATTCTTGTGGCAAGCATACAAGGTTTAATTCATCGAGCTCAGATGACGATGATAGTGATGATTATGAGGTTAAGTATTTTAATGGCTCTGACCATGTCAGTAGTTGTCCATATCCATCTGCTGCAGAAGAGGTGAAGAAACTTGGGAGGTCTAAAAAGAAAAGGAAAGCAGAAACTAAGAAAAGGAAGGCAGAAACTCGTAGTCATGAAAAATCTGATTTGTCCAAACAGCTTAGAAGAAGCCCCTCTAAATTACGTAGAGAACATGCGAAACAAGAAATACCTAAAGTGGCGGATGATTCTGATACTAAGCAGGTTTTCAGTGTCAATGAGGCTGATTTCACGCTTTCCGAAGGAGCTTTGAGATTGTTCATTTCGACTTGGAAGGACACATGTAAAGAGCTAAGCATGTCAATGGTAAGTCCATGTTGAGTATATCGGGATTGGACCCGTATATCAGATATATGTATTTCTGCTTGAATCTGATAGTGAGTTATCTAAAGCGAGGAGGAGTTGTGAGGCTGAATGTTTTGTTTATTCTCTAATACTCTATTTTATTTTTGTAGTTTGTCGAGAAGATTTTGTCTTTTTACGATTTGGGAGGCTCAGAAGTAAAACCTCACAAGAAAAAAGCTAAAGCGATGTCATCGTTTCCTTTTGTTGGGTTACTACATGTCGCTGTGAGTCAGTGGTCAATATTACTTTAGTTTAACGTTTTCTGCATTTTTCTTTTGTGTGATTTCCTGAATGCATTTTTCTTTGATTCCGTGTTTTATTAAGTCAACTGAAGAGATTTGTTAGCAGTCTCTGTTAATCATATTTTTATGTCAGAAGTTGCCGTTCTTAGGGAAACCTATCTACTCCTTGTTTTGGAAACACCTTTTTTCGTTCTGTAAAATATCTTGAAGGTCCCAAATGGTGTCCTTTATGAGTCTTATATCCGTCGGAAGTGAGTATAGTTTCTCAAAAGTGAAGGATGCGGGATAGTTTCACCTTTGAGTATATACTTTGTGCCCCTTTGCTATTTTTGCTAAGTTGAAAAATATCTTTTACTGTGCAAGACAGGCTCACTATTTTGAGTATTTTGTTTGGTGCCTCGTTGTCGAAGCTAGACCATTTCCACTCATACTTATACAACTACTTGGTTTTAAGCTGTTACTCGTGTTTTTTTTTTCTGTTCTTCTAGTGCACTTTTTTTTTCTGTGTGGTTCAGTCGTCCCTGCTCTTGCGCTGAGACTTAGCACCCAGTTGCAAAGTCTTGGAGTTGAGTTCAGCAAATGTAAAAGATTCCCTAGTTCAGCCTTGCTCTTTGATTCTGCACTGTGGCAAGCTGAAAAAAGGATAAATGTTGCCCCCCCCCCCCCCCCTTGTCTCTTCCAGCCCCTACTTCGTCTCAATATTTTCTTGTTGAAGTAATTAATGGAAACCTTCCAAGATATCTCAGGTCTCAGATTCTTTCGTTGTGACATATCTGTAGGGGAATGTCTGAGACTGAAACCTATTTGCATTCATGAAATTATGCCTTGCTGTTCTGTTTACACCTCTCATCTGGTTGTCCTGTGGCAAAAGCATCTAGTTCAGCGTTCCATAAGTGTGCTGCTGCACTGTCTTTCCTTTCGCTGAAGGAAAAGTTGCCGTAATTGAATAGTAACTTTGTTTTTTTCCTCCTTTTAATCAGAGGGAGCTTGTAACAGAGGCTCTTGAGGAACAGAAACCAATGGAGATCACAAATAGAAACTTGGTTGCTGGATACCATAATAGTGCAGGCACAAGTTCACGAGCTACGAAGCCAATCCCATTCCATACCGTGAATAGCTCAACGCCAGGGAATCTTGTTCACGAATGGAACAATTCCCCTTCAACTGACTTCAGCACAAGAGACCAGTTTCACATCGGCACAGATCGGGCTACACTGATCCAATACACTGGTAAAAAAGGTGAAGAGATCGCTTTCAGATACTATGCTGCAAAATACGGCAAGGACGCTGTGGTTAGTTGGATAAACGAGCAGAGCGAGACCGGGTTACCTTACGACCTAGTAATCAAAAACAGAGGTGGGAAGAAAGAGTACATAGAGGTGAAAGCAACGGTATCAGCAGCTAAAGATTCTTTCAATTTGACGGTGAAGGAGTGGCAGTTTGCAAATGAGAAAGGAGAGAGTTACGTGATTGCTCATGTTTTGTTAGGCAACAGTAGTGCCATCCTCACACAGCATAGGAACCTTGTCAAGCTATGCCAAGAAGGTCATCTCAGGTTAATGATTATCATGCCCAATCAGCGAAACGGCGCCAAAATTGAATTCTAAATGCTCTTAGGGGAGGAAGCTAAAACTGTGGCAGGCAGCAACAAGACTGAGATTGGTAAGTTGGGAGTGGCATGAACTTAATTAAGATGTAAAGACAGCCAGCATATGTATTAAAAACATGATGGATGGTTTAGAAATCAGAAGAGGATTATTATGTTTGTTCTTCTTAGTTTGTTTAAGGAGTCTGGCTACTTGCTTTCTCTTCACGTAACCATCTTTAGTCATTCATTGTTATCTACTGCACACAAACAAGCCCATAATTTATGACAATTTTAAAAAGCCCATTGTGTTTTATTACCAAAACCGGGTATGTGACATAGAAGTATAGACTCCTTTGGGATAAGGAATATTCCAAAACTCCAGAAAGTTAGATGTTGGGAACATTTCTATTTCTATCTCCAAGGAATTATTCTGGGAAGTTTCTGAATACCATATGCAAAAAAAGTTAACTTGTGGGAGAAGCAAAACTGAGATTGGTAAATTGACAGTGGCGTCTGGAGTTTAACAAAGACAGCGAACAGGATAAAGTCTGGAGAATGTTTTTATTAGCCAAAGGTATCTGAAGAGGAATATTTTGTTTTGGTCTTCTTCTAAATTCTTTATTCCTATTCAAATTCAATACACCAAGGAGGCCACTTGCTTTTTCTACAAGTAGCCATCTTCTTTATCAATCATCAGTAATCATCTTGTACACTTAGAAGATAAAATAGATCACTTCTTTGACCATTCAATCCGTTCTCTGTTCCTCCCAGATTCAAGGCGAATTATCTCCTCTTCTGGTATGTCTTTCTTTTTCTTTGAACTTGTGATGTTATTGGTTTTGCCATTTATCTTGAACTAAAAAAAAGCTTTTCTCTTCTTGTATAGTGATTATATCCGTGTTTGATGGAGGATTCTTGTTTAAACTCGAATAGAGTTAAGCTTCGTGATGGGAGATTCTTAGCTTATAGAGAAAGTGGGGTTTCAAAGGAGGAAGCCAAATACAAGATCATTCTTGTTCATGGCTTTGGAAGCTCTAAAGACATGAACTTCTCTGCCTCAAAAGTAAAACATGCTCTTTAAATATTCTCTGGATGTTCAAACAAAAAAAGAACCTCTGTTATATACTTTTTCTTTGGAAAAAGAAAAAAAAACTGACCTGGATGTAGTTTTTCAGGAGCTTATACAAGAGCTTGGAGTGTATCTTCTATTCTACGACCGTTCTGGATATGGAGACTCGGATGCAAACACTAAACGTTCCCTGAAAAGTGAAGTTGATGACATAGCAGAACTTGCTGATCATTTGGAGATAGGACCTAAGTTTTACCTCATTGGAATCTCCATGGGATCTTACCCAACTTGGGGTTGTTTAAAACACATACCTCACAGGCAAAATCATCAACTCCTTAAAAAAAAACAAATAAGTTTTAAGTAACTAGTAGGAGTGTGAATCCTATCTTCCTTTGCAGGCTATCCGGCGTGGCTTTCGTTGCTCCGGTTGTGAACTATCGGTGGCCATCGCTTCCTAAGAAGCTTATAAAGAAAGACTACAGGAGAGGTATTATCAGATGGTGTTTAAGGATATCGAGGTTTGCACCTGGACTGTTACATTGGTGGGTTGTACAAAAGGTCATACCATCAAACAGTTCGGTTCTCGAGAGCAATCCAGTCTACTTCAACAGCCATGACGTGGAGGTTCTCAAGCGTACCACCGGCTTTCCCATGCTTACTAAGGTCACACTCACTCCCTAGTTTTCTTGCGATGAATGATGGATTCAGTTGTGACATGTATGTCTCTACTTTATAGGATAAGCTACGGGAAAGAAACGTTTTCGACACTCTAAGAGACGATCTAGTAGCTTGTTTCGGACAATGGGACTTCGAACCAGCAGATCTAAACATCACAGGAGAGAGCTCTGTCCACATCTGGCATGGGAAGGAAGACAAAGTTGTCCCGTTTCAACTTCAAAGATGCATCCTACAGAAGCAGCCGTTGATCAACTACCACGAGATCCCTCAAGGTGGACATCTCATTGTCCACTACGATGGCACTTGCGATGCCATTCTACGCGCTCTATTGCTCGGTGAAGAACAAACGCTGTATAAACCACTTCTTGAACTCAACGTCTGATCTGTTTGGTGTTTGTAAAAAGGATTCTTGATTCTTGATTCATTTGTAGAAACAAAAAAAATGTTCAAAGTGTAACAATGACAATACATTATGTATATAAAGTGTGTGTTTTGAATGAAGTAATGGATTAGCAAAGTGTAACAAATATATGATAAGCAGATGATCAGATACTACTTGGATTATTATCATTATCACTGATCAGATGATCAAAACGTGAATCATTCGAAACGAGCTTCAACAGATCAACCGCTTTCTTCCTCCCTTTCGCACTCCCGTTCTCCGCAACGTACACGATCCCTTCCATCGCTCCTTCATCCGCGCCCGATGCAACCGCAGACGCGACTTCCAAACGCGCCTCGTCCCCGCCGCACCTCGCGAGATTCAGAAGCGCGCTGACCGCGTTCTCCTTGATCCTCAGGCTCGAGCCGGTGCACGGATCCAGCAGATCCGCAAGCACGCCGGCTCCCGACACTCTCCTCATCCCTTCCTCGCTCTCCACGCACCCGGCCACCTGCGCCATGACCGCCGTCGCGTCCTCCACGATCCCGCACCGCGAGTCCTTCACGATGAGGGAGAAGAGCGCCGGGATCGCGCCGAGGGAGACCATCGTGGCGCGGTTCGCCGGGTGGAGAGCGATCGCGAAGAGCGCCTTCAGCGCGTCCTTGATCGACCTCGGATGCGAGTCTCGGTGCCTGATGACGTGGACGAGGGAGAAGATGATGTCTCGTTTGGATCCGACGACGGGGCGGTAAGACTCCTCGGCGATCAGGAGGCTGTAGATCGCGGCGGCGGAGGACTGGACGGCGGCGGGGGAGGTGGTGGTGTCGTGGTGGCGGAGCGCGTGGGATAGCGCGTCGAGCAGGCCGCGCGAGGACATGAGCGGCTCGCGGGAGGTGATGGAGAGGTTGAGGAGAGTGGCGGCGGCGTTCTCCTGGGAGGAAGGGGAGGAGGAGTAGAGAGTCTCGGCGAGGTAGGGGATGGCTCCGGCGTCGGAGATGATGGGACGGCTGTCGGGGTCTTGTTTGGAGATGAGTCTGAGCTCGGCTAGAGCGGCGGCTCTGGTTTGCTCGGAGACGGAGCTGAGCTTGGAGACGATGGTTTCTATCGTTCGACGCTTTGCTGTTTCCATTGGCGATGCGATCAAACTCTCTCTCTCTCTGTCTCTCTGTTTGACTTTTGTTGAACAGAGTCACTTTGGGTTAATTAACAAGTAAGTTAGTTTGAATAGTATTAACAAAGAACGGAAGAGTCAGTCGTCGTCATTAGTGGAAATTAAAGTTGAAAGTTGTTTGTATACAAGTGAAAATCGAATGTTGTACTTATCCAATGAATGTACTTTTTTTTTCTTACAAGACATCTATGTGTCTGATTGCAAGACATCTGTGTGTCTGTCATTTGTTAATAGGTCAGATGGGTTTATTAAGGCCTAGATTGGGCTTTCATTGTGATGTTTATCGTGTTTAGCCTATGAAGTGTCGTCTGGCCCAGTTACGGCCTGCTAATCCATAAAATGGTTTTTTTTTGTCTTCAAGCCTGTACATCGCTTGTGGTAAATGTAAAAGTATTCACTGATTTTTTCAGAGAAAGAAATTCAGTGTGCCACTGTAAAATAAGCGGAGCCAAGTAACACACTCTCGTTAGAACATGAATGTATCGAAATCATATCGAGAATATGATGTTCTTTTTTCTTTCTTGAACACATTGAGATGCTGTTCTTTTTCTCATTTTACTTGGCACATAAGTTGGTTCGATTTACGTGGTACGTTAATTTCATAGCATAAAACTGTAGTCTGAAAGAAGATCCTAACATTGCTAGTAGTACAACATAAAGGAAACAGAGTAGCAGAAGAGTGAACTTAAAGACAAAGGGACATGGCCCATTTAGTCATACAAAGCTTCCATTTCGATTCAGAAATTGGAGAAGTTGTTCCGCGATGACTGAACCATCTGCAAGTCCGTCGTCGTTTGGCAAGATGTCTCATCACTTATCAAAGTCCTATTCACATTAATAATAGCCATAAGTTAATGATTTTACATAAGACAGAAAATGAATTACTATGTGACTTACTCGCGTGGTCGAGACAACCAAAGAGAGCTAAGAGCTCGGAGCCGTCCGTAATATTCCCCGATGACTAGGAAACAACGTGCGGCTTGGCGAACGGTCAAAATCCGACGCAGTTGGTGAACAGTTTGCTGCCTCAGGTTATCAGCCTTCAATTGAATTAACAATTTCATTGAGAAAGAAAAAAGAACACAATTAGCTATCACAGTTTATTTAACTTAACATTCTAACTCACTAATTCTTTTGGTAGAATTATAAAGAAGATAACAACGGGACACCTACTGCCTAATGGGTATTACAAAAGTCAATAGCTTGTAAACAGATCAATGAAAAAAAAAACAATTTGATCCAAATAAAAAAAAAATCTATTCAGTTCAAAACAAAACTTCGAAGAATTGAAAGAGATGTATAATACTTTTAACATATTCTCTTTGTTTTTCTTCAGCTATTTAGTATATAAAAACAAGTAGGTGAAAGAATTTTGGTTCTTGGAATAATTAAAAATTTAAGACCAAATGATGAAATGAACATATATTATTATATGGTAGAGGGAAAAGCGGCAATGATATTTAAAAGACAAGGCCAATTGGACATAATCCACAAAAAGACAATACGTGAAAGCAACATCTGATCAAATTTTAACTAGACAAAGTTAGCCAGCCCATATGTTTTTTGTTTAACCTGGGGGTATCCCAGGCCCAGAAGGCCCAGATGTTTGTAATACATGTACGCAAAATATATGGATATACCAAAAGTAAATTATATATTTAAATTATTTTCTATGTATTTTAAATTTCTAGTTACGTTTTCATTTTTCTTTTCAAATATGTTCAAAGAATACCAATATGTTGGTATTTTCGTGCATAATTACGTGTTCATAATAATGTAGAATGCAATTATAAAAGCAAATGAAATAAGAATAAAGATACATAGATGAGAAAATAGAACCTGGCGGATAAAGCCTTCGAGATTAGAGATTTTGCCGAGAGCGACAGCCATTTGTTGCATACCGTCCATGACGGGAGAGGCAGCTAGAGTATCGATGAGAGATTGCTGAAGTTGTTCGAGGCCTTGCGAGAGAGCCTCCTCCGCTTGTTGCGATGAGTGTTGTAGGCTATATATTCCCATCAGTTGTTGCTCCGTCAATAGATCCATTTGCGACACAAGTATCTAACAAAAAAAAACATCTCTCGTTTAGTTTTGACTTATAACGAAATGAATACAGTTTCTCTAGTTAAAGTATTTTTAAAAAATATATATTTTATTGTTTTGTATTAACGTCACATTGATGTGAGCGACATGAAAAGAAGACGAACCTTGATGAGGTCAGATGGACGGAACCGGCCATCCAGATAAAACAGCGTTCGGCAGGGGACATCCATGTACCGATGATGAGGTGGAAAACGTCTGCTTTCGCGGCCACAGCTTTTAATCGTAACACCTCATCAAAGTGAGCGATGTAACCGTCAACGATCAACCTTAAATCATTGTCAGATAAATGAGCCTGAAGACCGGTTCGAATCTCCGACATGTGCCGGTTATCTTCCTCTAGCCACCTCCCATATTCCATGTCAAACATTGCAGCTCCTACGTACGTACAATATGTTAATAGTAATTAATCATACACATATATACATAGTTGTTGGGTCCAACCAGTATTTTAATAAAATAATACTGCAAATGGTGTTTTAGGTTTCAGTACCGGAAGTGATGTTAGGTCCAGGTGGACCACAGCCACCCATAAACATCCCCTATATGGACATAGATAATAAGATATGGTAAATAAATTAATCAGCACAATAAGGTTATACTATAAGACTATAACTTATTTAAATTTCAAATTAAACCTGAGATCGAGCTCGCTGAAGTTCTTGCTCCAACTGGGAAAGTTTTATCCTACTTGATTCTAGCTGTTGCACGTAAGCCTGCTCAAACCATATATTTTATGCATTTATTACTTACGTATATGATCATAATATAACTCAACATTACTAGCTCGGTTAAAAAATGTTATATATATACACATACTAAGGTACTAGCTGATGAGAACTACAATAGCAATATCTTTGTAAATATGTGAAACACTATTATTTGACAACAATAATAATATAAAGGAAGTTACAAAAAAATGAATATAAAGGAAAATATGAACATTTTAAAAAAATGATAGTAATATTAATGGGATGTGAAAAGATAAGGGTTTGTAATGGTTACCTTTTTCCTAAGACGGCTTTTGCGAGCAGCTTCTCTATTTTGGGCCAAACGTCTCAATGTCTGAAATAATCCCATTTTAAGCACATTTTTAAACAAGAGGTTAACTAGCTAATTCGGGGAAAATATGAACCCAAACAAAAACTTAAAAATTTCACTTGAAAGTATATGTATATAGATATATGTCTCCTCGGGGGAGACGAATAAATGTGTCTGAATTAATGATGATAAACGTTAAAGTACCTTAGCATCAAGAAGTTTGCCTGAAGTCGTAGCCTTCCTCTGCAGTGTCAGAGAACAAAGATAAAAATAGAAAACAATTGAGTGGAAAAAATAAAAACAGAACTCAGATCAGTTAAAAGAAAAGCAGAAATGAATTGTGTAAGTTAAGCTGAGTCATATGATAAACATCTATATATAATTAATAAAACGGCATATATTAGTTTATGAATTAATTTATAAAATATGTGTAATTAAGATTGTTATAAATGGATGTCAAAAAGAAAAAGAAAAAATATTGTTTAATCGTTCATAAAGGAAAACTAAAAGAAAATAACACTGAGGAAGATTCTGCTTTATTTCACTTTTGGGGGTTTTTTATTTATTTGTATATTGAATTTGTCTTTTTCCAACGAAGTGAGAGAGGTCAAAAACTGAATCTCCTCTGATCCGTTTCCTTTTAGGGATCTGTGTTTGGTTTTTGTTTTATTGGAAGATTTGATAGGACATACACAAATATGAAATGCATGTGCATGTATATTTAGTATGACAGGGAGAGAGAGATAGAAGCATATATACACATATCATGTACATCACATCATGCACGTTACATGGCTCCATATACCTATATCTCTTCTCAAAAATTGGATTTTTAAAAAGTGATGATGATGATGAAATGAGTACCTTATCCTCAGAAGCTTTTGGAGGAGCTGGAGTTCGAGAAGTAGAGGGAAGTCCAGATGTTGAGCCTGAGTTTGCCATGTTGTTATTACGTTGATGCTGCTGAAGCATGAGATGATGATTCTGTTTGCTACTCATCGGAGACTCGGGCTGTTGACTTTCTGCTTTGCCTGAGAAATTTGCTGATCCTGAATCGGTGTTCTCTCCTCCTGACTTGGAACTCTCCTCCTGCAATACAAATACAAAATAAACGTACTTATGACCGTATGATAAAACTCCATAATTAATAGAAAGTCAGAAAAGGCATAATTAATACTAAGGAGGATTTGACCTTAAGCGTATAAAAATTGACAAATGGGTATGATTCAAATTGCTTCCAAGTTTATAAAGTCAGCAGAGAGGAGTAATTAAGAATTCTAAAATCGCTTTCGGTTTTGAGGGAAAAATAATTAGATAGTAAGAGAAACAAGAAAGCTAAAACATGTATATAAAAGAGTAAAATGTAAATATAAAAGAGAGTAAATCATTTATTTTTGTTTTTGAATGCCGAAAAAGGAGAAGAAAACAAGAAGAAAGGGTCAAAGAAGAAGAAAGGGTACAGTAGGAAGAGTTTGGTGAGTTCTGATTGGCCATGAAGGGAACATCTCCAGAGTCGTAGCTCCTCCTGCAAATAAAGCTGCAAGTTTACCATCATTACGTTTACGCATTTACATTTAGCATATGCTCTTAATGAAGTATATGAAAGTTATGTGCATGTGTGAGTTTGATGTAATCTACTGCTTAGAATTAAACACATCATTTATCACGTGGATCTATATATAACATGACACGCTTACCGAATTTAATTACGAATACTTGTCAGCATAAAGATATTGTGTGTATATGATATAGAGGAGGTTAGAGAGTTGGTAAAACAATTTTTATTTATTTTTTATTGAAAAGGAAAAAAACCGAGAAGAGAAATAAATAAACAAGTCACGCCATCCGAGGCTCTCTTTTGCCTCCGTATCATCACCAAAACACAAACCTATCTAAAGACTTGTTCAGACTCTCTCTCAGGTTTATCATTATTTTCTTTTTTTCCAATTTCGTTTTTTTTTAATGTAAATTTAGAAAACTTTATTGGAGTTTGTTAAGGAACGCTCACGTCATGCAAAGATTTGAGGGAGGGGCTTACGTGGCTTAGTTTCGTTGTTCCTATACTTAACACCTTGCAGAACAATTGCTTCTTCTAGCTCTCCGAAGTCGAAGCTGGAGGATCCATCTTGGTTACTGTTTCATTTAATAATTCATTATTCAATTAGCACTACAGAAAGAATATTCAGAACTAAAAATTAGCAACAAATTATATATATATATATAAAATATTTTAAAGAACAGTTTAATTAATATAACCATAACTAGACGATCGCCTATGTTAAAATTAATGTTTGCACCAGAATTACAATTACTACACATGTAACCTATTCCGCATATTATGTAGTCCATTTTTAAGTTCATGCGTTGACCATTTATTCTCTTACTACTAAGAATATGACAATTTGAGGATAAAACAACCCATAGGAAAATTCAGAACTAACTAGTTATAATTAATATTGAATATTACTTAGCAAAAGAAGACCTTTTTAATTTTAAACTACGAAAAAGAAAAAAATGAGCTTTTATGTATGCATACATATGTGTGTCACAAAAAAAAATGTATGCATACGTATGTAAAAATAAGAAAAGACTTAGGGGAGATTTTGTTACATGAATCCAGGAGGTGGAGGATTGCTGCTGAGGCCATGAAGAAGTGAATAAGAAAGATGATGAGTATGGTTATGATTTGTGGCCATCTTCCTGGTTGGTGATATCTTCCTCTTTCTTGATCTTCCCTTCTACTTCCGTCGTCTTCTTCTTAAGTCTTTCTGTAAAACATTAGTTAGTCTTGAAAAATTGAGAGAAGGGTTCACTAATAGAAACTTCGAGCTTAGGAGAGAGAGGAGATTGCAAGTGTTAATTAATTCTTGATCCAATCATCCAAGGATAACAAATGATTGGAATATGAAAAAGGAACGCTAGTTGATGATGAACATGAAAGTAAGATAGATATTATGTGTTTAATTTATTACCTTTTTGTGAGGTTTTCTATTTGCTTTGAGGGTGTTTGAGAAGAAAAGAGGAGAGAGAGAAAGTAGAATGTAAACTTTCTCGTCAAAAGCTTCTTTTATGGCTGAACAGAAAAACAAAGAGGGTCCAATCTTTTCTCTTTCAGAGACATATATACAAATATATAAATATGTGGGCGTCTATATATATAGTCTAGGCAGGGAAATGATAAATAAATATTAATAATTATTATATATTCTTTGTAATCAATTAAATTATTATTATTATTCTTTCTCTCTCTCTACTTGTATGTGAAGAAACCTTTGTGATTCATCAGTCTCTCCTTTTCACCACCTTTTTTTTTTTTTCCGTCAAGGGTGAATATATTATAAAAGGGCCTGGCCCAGAAAGAAGCAAAAGCCTCAATACAACAAGATCCGACTACAAGCCCATCAACTAAGGGCTAAAATAACAAACACTAACGGGCCCTCGGCCCACATACAAACTCCGCACGAACCAGTTGGGGAGCGTGTCGAGGAGGCTGGCTCGCCACGTGGCGAGATCTACACCACACACGCGAAAACGCGTCGTCTCTGCCTCGACTCGAGCACCACCACCACACCATCGCCGGAGCATTCAACCTCGAAGTCTTCAGTCGTCGTCGCTTATCAAACGCCAAGCCTCCGACCGACCCAGCACCGCTCTTAACCGCGTAGTCATCCCGCCGGAGAGTTCGATCGAACCTCGAGAACTCCTCCGACTCTGTATCACAAAACACGCTAGACACGCACACCGAGAACCCATGCTTTCTTTCCTTTCATCTCGTCACCTTGCCGGGAAGCTTCCTCGTCTTCCGAGAGCTTCTCCGCCGTGACCTAACCCATCTTCACGGCAAACTCACCGCGCAAAAAACACACCTCGAACATAGTGACCTAAACCCAACGAATAAGGGTACAAAAAACGGCAGCGCGGAGATATGCTATCCTCCGCTCTCCGTCACCAAGAGCCGGCGTAGGCGAATCTAAGGAAGACTCCCATCCCGGTAGCTAAGGTCGGCGATTGTGAAACTGAATGAGCTTTCACCTCCCGGAGAAAAACCACCACCGAACATGCAAGTCGCTCTCTCCGCCGCTGACCTCAAACCGACAGCGTCGTTGCTCCAAAACCGAGTCGCCGCTTAGGAAGTTAACGGACTCAGAGCTCGGACAAGGCTGTCGATGATAGATCGACAAAGAGAGAGCGAAGGAGAACAAAAGGAATTAACAACACACGGCTCCGGCGCCGGCACGGACGCTCACGCGCCGGCCGAGCGCCGGTGAAAACACAGATCTAACTTCTCTCTCTTCTCTCTCTTAAACACAGATCTGACGTTCTCAGACTAAAACGACTTTTATAGAGCAATATGGAGAAAATATCTTACAGAAAAAAAGTGTTCCGCCAGCAAAACGCCGTTCTTTCCTTTTCACCACCTTTCTCTAATCTATTTCCACAGCAATTAAACACAAAGTTCACTTGCTTAACTTCGAAAAAACAAAATACTGAGTATATCTTTAAAGGTAAATCACACGGAAGATCTTGTCCTTCACAGACTTTCTCGCCCGGCTATTTTTTTTTTGTATAGTGTGTGTATAACTACTTTTTCTGACTAATACTTGGGTTTGAAAAATTGTACAACAAAACTTGAGAACTATTTACTTGACCAACTTTATAGCTGTCAAGGGTCAAAGCCTAGTAATTTGCGGTGTTTGATCAGAAAGCCGATCTCTATACAATACATCCCATACATATCGAAACTATATAAATAAGTCGAATTATTGAAGACATAAATTATAAGAGTTCAAGGAGCTTTATCCTTGTTAAAGAAGAGAGATTTGTCCAATGTAGAAGATAATAAGAAGATTGGATACAAGATTAATTGGACCGAACATAAAATCTAATTGAGGTAGAAAAAAGGGATCGAGAAGAAAATTAAATGATGATTTGTATTTTAGCAAATCAAATTAAAATAAAAGAGCAGAAAAAGAGGAGGAACCCACTAGAATCACTGACTCCTACTCCACAATCTCTCCCTCTTTGTAACCGCCTGTTTGTGTTTATTGGCTCCTTTTCATCAAGTCTCTTTTTGGGCTTATTCAAGCACAAAGTTTTTTATAATCTATCATCTTTTCTATCGTTCATATTCACGTAGATGAATTTATATACATAAATAACTACGTTTTTGTATATGTGAAAGGAGTACGGTAAACGTTTCTTTTACTATCCCTCGCAGCATGTTTCATGAGGTTCTCATTTCAAAGTAGTTTGTGTGTTGTTCTAACCCTCCCCACCCTCCCCCCTAAAAAAACGAAAAATCCTCGCATATTATCAAGAATCTTTGAATGGGCATGAAAAGTACAGCATACTTTGTCAAAAAAATAATAGCATACTTTTTGTTTGAATATGATATATGTAAATATAATTTTAGTCTAGTAGCTACTCTGCTTCTCTAAATGATTAGATGAATACAAGGCCCCCAGCTAGATTATCTAGGTTATTTTATACGGATCATCTAATGATGTTGTTATATGATTATAATACAAGATGAGAGATCATATAATGTTAAACTTTGCATATATTTAGTAATAACTAGTACATTTTAAACATGTATTTAGAAGACAATGTAATATTGTGTCACAAAGGAATTTTTGTTGACATGTATATCTAAATAAGACAGAATCGAGTGAGTTTCTGTATCCAAACCGTAGCTCTTTTTTTAAATGACCTTTGGGATACGGAGGGGGATAACCATAGCATGAATATAATTATACAACTACGTGTATAGTCTTCTTGTTTTGATATATACATATATATAGTGATACTATATACGTGACCATTTCCTCAAAGCTTAGTTCTTACTTTCTTTTCAACATATAGTTTTTTTTTTTGATCAAATAGTTTTGTAAACTTCAATACCGAACAGCTTCCTCTAATCGGTTAACCTACCTTATTTAAGTTGAATAAACTATTTCGCTTCTACCAGTTCAACCAAAATACACATTATTTTACAATGACAATAATGTAGACGACCAATAAGATAACACTAAACAGCCATCTTGCATTAATCGTAAATAAACATATGAAAACAACAATTATTATAAACATCTCAATTATCAAGTGTTATTTTAATTGGATATGTTTAGTATTATCCTTAATTTTGTTGATGGGTCAACATCCACTCCCCTTGTCTGTCATCACCTAAATCTCAATGCCACATTTCAGATTCCTTTCCTCTATTAGAAATGGTTACATGTCTCCTTTGATTCGTAAACATCAGTCAATGAGCTTTCGCAAATCTAAATCTGCCATTGCTTTCTTCTTTAATTTGTGTCATTATGAATCCCTCAAACTAAGTTTAGGTTTAGATTACATAAAGTCAACATTAGTTTGTTTATTGAAATAGTCTTTAGATTATCAAACTCATCTATTGACGAGAAACATCCCACATCAGAAATATAAGAATTAATATACTATTATATAAAGGGTTAGAGTCACTCCACTAATTGTCAATTGGTTTTAAGTTGGAAGCTCATAATTAACCCGACTCTGACATGTTATCTGAGCGATAAGATCATTTGACCTAATTTACTACAATTATTACTCTGTGGATGTTATTCCCACATTGTCCACGCTTCAGACTTAGATGTCTGAACGTGAGGAAGAATATTGATGAAAAACATCCCACATCAGAAATATAAGAATTAATCTACTAATATATAAAGGGTTAGAACCATTCTACTAATTACCAATTGATTTTAAGTTAGAATCTCGTAATTAACCCGAATCTAACATCATCATCAGCCCAATATAACAATCTTGTTTGGATAACCAATACTGTTAAGAATTCTTTGCTTATACATTTGGTGGTTGACAAGAATATTTTTTCAGACGGTAAAATAATTTGAAAACTGGGTTATCATTAAATGCTTCTAATACACGTTAAGTCTACAATTTTCTTGAAGTTCTCTCATTTAAGAACTTTAATTATTTACATAGTTTAGTTGAAATGTGATCCATTTACCTATTTTACATATTAAATGTGATTCACTTGCATATTAAATGCAAAACAAAGAAATTTGTGATTTTACAATCTAATCTATTAAAACTGAAGTACATTTAGTACTTACCCCTTAGCTTTGCACAAAAATTACAATTCATTGCCATTAAAAATTAAATAGAATTATCTTGAAATAATTTATTGACATATCTATGCCATTAAAGTAATAATTAAGCCTAAATTTAAGCATTCATTATCTTTTCCTATCTTAACAAATAGTTTCCTAAATCTACCGCTAAACAAATTACTAACGTATAACAACAACCATTAAAACTTTGGGGGGTGTATTGAACCTAGCATTTTAGAGTGTTTTGAAGTTTGTTTAAAATTCCATGTTATTCAACTGATGAGTTTAAAAACAAAATCCAAATCATGTGTTATTGAACATGGAACTTATGTGAAATCATCTCAAATCACTTGTAATCTCATGTTATTCAATTAACAATTTATAAAAACTAAATCAAATCCAGTGTTATTCAAAACTAAACAATATTTTGAAAAAATAATTGTGAATTGGATTTCAGAATACTTTGCATCCACTTTTAGTTATAAATTGTCCGTATAGAAAACTCAGCTATACATGTGTTATTTGAAGAGACTTCATAAAATAACATTCGAGAAACAAAATTGCAGAATTATTTCAGATCTATTTTCTTATTACACTGAAATCTAAATCAAATTCTTTTCCTCTCAATAATCAGTCGTTCCTCATTGGGTTTCTCTCATCTTTTGCGTATGAATCAGTGACTTGCCTTGCCTAAACTCTATCGGTGGTCGAGTCATGATTAATTGGCACGGAGGATCTGGAACTGGGTTTCTATGGATCATAGTGTGACAGTATTTAGAAAAGAAACACAGTCCAAACTGGATTTCTATGAACTGGATTCCATTTTTCTTCTCCACATCTCTTTAATCTTCTCCGTAAGCAGAGGTTCTAACCTCAATAATTTCCTGAACATGGTCGCTTTTTCAAAAACACAAAGTCAAGCCTATGAAGATCTGTTGTAAGAATCAAATCCAAATAACAATCCAACTGGTGACTGCAGTTTTGTACGACTACAAATTTGTAACTGCAGAGCCACTAAAATGGTTACAATTTTACATAGTAGCTACCAAGTTCTATGAGTCTTGTGAAGTACCGTGGCTGCTGAGAATTACATAAACTTCTTGCTGAGCCACTAAAACGGCTACGGTTTTAAAACTATTCTTCTATTGCTAGGATTAAGCTTGCACATGTAACTAAAATATTGCAATATAAATCATGTGATGTTTATGAGTAGTGTAACGACATGACGTATGTGGCAATAATGTATGCAAAAATTATGTTTGACAAAAAAAGTGATCATTGAATTTTCCTCCACAACATCATGGGAAGGTCTCTCATCACCCTTGTCTTTCCCTAACTTAACACATGAGATTTCGAGGATTCTTCGTTCTTTGAACGCCTTCGATCTATGCCAAATAGTGGTAAGTCATGTTGAAGTCAATGCAATAGCTACAAAATTTTCAGTAAGTGTTACCAAATACCGCACGTTTCAATCATATATGTCCAGATGCGGTCCTACATGGCTTTCATCTCTTCTCAGAGCTGAAGCAACAGGCAGTGATCACACTTAACTGTGTCTCATACTTGGGTAGTCTTGCTGGTACAAGAGGTTTCACATTGTACCTCTATTCTCTTCTTTCATATGAAGGTTTCTTCTAGTTTAAGGCATCTACAGACGTTATTTTATTGCTTTGGTATGTTTTCGAAACTGTATTATGTTTTTGCCTCAAGTCTCTCGACTTTTATTTCTTTGATGGAAAAAATCACCCAAACAACTCTGAAATTTTAGAAAACATTTTACCAAATCACCTATAATTTTAAAACTATTACTAAAACTACTCAAATAACTTCAAAACTCACCTAAATCCCACAAAAATTAAAACACTCTAAAATCCTCGGTCCAATACACCCCTCTTTATGTCGACAAATAGAACTTTATTTTTTTTTTCAAAAAAAGACAAATAGAACTTTAATATAATTTGTTTCCAAAAACTAGACGTCCATCATCTCAAGAGATGCATCTCGACCATTACAACTTCACAGTACACCAATTTTTTTTTCTTTTCAAAACAAAATTCATAAAAACAAATGCAAATGTAAATGTAAATACAAATCAAAATATCAATCAATCTACACTGACATCGGTTCAAAGCTGGATCATCGTGCACTCCAACAAACAGAGGAATGGTTAAAGTTTCTGCCTTGGTATCTATTTTCTCATTTTGTGTTTACATTTTTAATATAAAATTTGTATTTACATTTTATATTTGCTAATTTGTTCCAAAATATTCTTTCTAATTAAACTGAATTTCTTTACAAATGTCCACTCACGTAACTCTTTCTTATTCACTCTATTTTACTTGCATTCAAGAAAATGTTTATCAATTTTTTTTATATATGTTTTAATGCATTAAGTAACGTATATACTATACAAACATTTAGGTTACCTTTATCAAACGATATTTAAGCTTTTACATATATTATGGACTAAACTACTTCCTATAATCTAGATAATCAATAAATTAGTTTCTCTAAATAAAATAGATTTAAGTAATACTTTCAATAATCTAATCAAACAATAAATTATATCGATAACAATATCATCAATACCTTTGATTTAGGCTGACGACTATATATAGGAATATATACCTAAACTATTTTGATTAATCACTACGTATATTATACCATTCATACAAAATAAAATTCACTTTCAAAAAAAAAAGTAAAACCAAATACTTGTGAGGTTGCCTGGATCAGCACCAACATATACATTTAAAATTATAAATTTATAACCTATCAAGAATACAAAACAAAAAAAATATTACTCACTGAAAAAAAAAATGTACAAACCAAATCAATATATATTAATAATATCGAATAGAAAACATACACAACAAGGTTATAAGTTATACAATATCAATACTATTAAAACAGAAACATGACATGTTAATATAGGTGTGATCCAATTATTTTAATATATTTATTAAAAAAATTTATTAATCATTTAAGAAAATATTATACAAATAAAACACATATATAATTAAAACACACAAAAAATGTTAAAAATGTAAATTAAAAAAAAACATATCCGCCCTTTTAAGGGCGGGTCAAAATCTAGTACTAGTTAAGTGTTAAACCGATGTTTTCAGAGAGTAACAGCAATAAGGTTGTTACTTGTTAGTATAATCCACCCGACCCAGTAAACTTCTAATCTATTAAAACTGAAGTACATTTAGTACTTACCCCTTAGTTTTGCACAAAAATTACAATTCATTGCCATTAAAAATTAAATAGAATTATCTTGAAATAATTTATTGACATATCTATGCCATTAAAGTAATAATTAAGCCTAAATTTAAGCATTCATTATCTTTTCCTATCTTAACAAATAGTTTCCTAAATCTACCGCTAAACAAATTACTAACGTATAACAACAACCATTAAAACTTTATGTCGACAAATAGAACTTTATTTTTTTTTTCAAAAAAAGACAAATAGAACTTTAATATAATTTGTTTCCAAAAACTAGACGTCCATCATCTCAAGAGATGCATCTCGACCATTACAACTTGAACTTCACAGTACACCAATTTTTTTTTCTTTTCAAAACAAAATTCATAAAAACAAATGCAAATGTAAATGTAAATACAAATCAAAATATCAATCAATCTACACTGACATCGGTTCAAAGCTGGATCATCGTGCACTCCAACAAACAGAGGAATGGTTAAAGTTTCTGCCTTGGTATCTATTTTCTCATTTTGTGTTTACATTTTTAATATAAAATTTGTATTTACATTTTATATTTGCTAATTTGTTCCAAAATATTCTTTCTAATTAAACTGAATTTCTTTACAAATGTCCACTCACGTAACTCTTTCTTATTCACTCTATTTTACTTGCATTCAAGAAAATGTTTATCAATTCTTTTTTATATATGTTTTAATGCTTTAAGTAACGTATATACTATACAAACATTTAGGTTACCTTTATCAAACGATATTTAAGCTTTTACATATACTAGATTCTTTCTCCGCGCTACGCGCGGAAAAGTGTGTTGATAGTTTATTTCCGATCATATGTTTCAATGTTTGTGTTTGGAATGAGAGTGTTGTGTATTTTTCAGCAATGAGAAAGTTAATGCATTATTTAGGAGTACTCAATTCGGTAAAGCAAACCAATTATAATCGAACCTAGCCGAGATTAAAAAGTGGTTTTAATTTGGTAATCCATAATATACCGCATAGATGTGATTTTTAAGAAACCGTGCTATCCAGAATATTCCGAATATACGTGGTTTACTTAATTTTTTATAATGATTATTTAAATATTTTGTTCCTCCAAAACCTGAGTCATCTGCATTTATTAAATGGAACACACTTATTTACATAGTTAGATATTTATATACTTTGGCCGAAGATATTTTCAAACCCCTAAAATTTTTCTTTAATGTCTCATTCGACATAGGAGTATCCTTCGTGCAGGCGCCTGGACCAGAATACAAACTCTCCCTCCAACATATTTTTAATTTTCGGCCATTTTCCGTTCTACTAATGTATTTTCGGCTATATTTTTAATTTTTGGTTTTACTAAATTTATTTAATTTTTAGTGTAATATAACAATGTTTCGTTAATGATTTAAACATATAGTTTCATTTTCATAAATAATTAATTTATATACATACTATTCATATAAGTAGAAATAAAACGTTGTTTTATTTTTTTTATTGAAAATGTAATACATCATTATTTTTTACACTTCTATAAATTTTGATAATATTTAATAATATTGTTAAATTAAAATTAGATCAATGAAATTTAGTTAATGTATAAAAGGTAAAATCAATTTTTTCTTACTTTATACACAAAACACATATGATAAAACAGAAAATCATAAATGAAACTTATACATATGATAATAGATGTGACTAAAACAATAATCATCCAAATAATTCGTACACTGAATCTCTATCTCTTGAATAGTCTAAGAATATTTGTTTTGGCTTGAAACATCAATAAAAAAATAACTCCACGAAACTTCTAACCATTTTGCTTAAACCAAAAGATAACTAAATAAGTCTCTACCTCTCGTTAGAAACCAGAATGTACTAATGAGTTAAAGCCTGAAACACCGCATACTCTTTTGTATCATATGGCTATTTCGAAAACGCTTTTTCTAGAACGCAGGAAAAAAAGATTCTCATGCATTTAGAAAACCAGAATATACTCATATTTAATTTGAATACAAAAATAACTTAAACAATACCAGTTTCCTGAGCAAGGGGAATCGGTGAGAAGCTTTTGGTTTGAGAAAGGTGTTGGAGATCTCCAGCGTAATAAAATTAGATGGCCTAAGTAAACCTATTGTCCTTTATAAAAACGATATTTGCATATACGTAACTGTGGGAGACTTCCTAAAGTATAAAATCCTCAATATCTTAATTAGTTATTTATTTTAGAAAACACAAAGACACATCATTTTGCCTTACTTAGATTTAGTGAAATTGGTGGTGCTGTTTATTATTTTTATTTTCGTTGGTATAAATCAAATGAAATGTATAAAGATTAATTGCGTAAATTGATTTACCTTCTTTCTCATGAATTTTATTTATTATAATTATAGTTTTATTTATTTAAAATTATAATATATATTTTCACTAAATGATTATTTGTTAACAAAAAGAATAATGTCATAATTTTGGTTTGATTCAAAATAAAATATGAATTATAATGATTTAGAAGCTATTAAATTTTTGGCAATAGATTTAGTTTAAAAAATAAGAAGATGAAAAATTTAAAACCATTTACCAATATTTAATAAATTATGACATAGGTGTTAAGTTTACAAAAAAAATTCTTGATAAGGTGTGAAAAGAAAAAAAAAATTTTATATGTATATAAATAAATGAGGTGTTTTTATTCTTCGTAGACATAACGATTTGTGTTTGTTTGAAAGATGACAATAAATCGTTAATCTATCTTATTAAAACAGAAACATTGTGACTTTTTCTAGGTGGATTTTAAAATTGGACCTACTATTAGATATGATATATTTTCTAATCCTATTAACTAACAATTAATGTTAGTAAATTATTTCCTTATTATATAATAGTCGTACTATATGATATATTCAAAGTGGATTCAAATCAATCTTATTAATCCATTACCTTTTAACCAATTCAAACATAATTATATATCGGATTACCGGGTTTACTGGCTCGACGATCTAAATTGGATTTAAAAATGTTGATTCAAACGCAGTTTTTTAAATAGACAAAATTCTTACATATTAAATATTTGTAATATTGTTAACAAAATTTTGAATCATAAAATATCCCGCGCTTCCGAAGCGCGGGTTGATGATCTAGTTTGTTATTAGATAAAATCAACTCATCAACATTGACACTGCCAAAAAAAAAACAGAATAATATTAACACTCGATCCGATAACCGTAACAAAAGCTCCGTCTCTCCGAGGCTGCCATGGATCCGGTGGGTCTCCATGAGAGCACAAAACAGCAGACGTTACACTTTTCACCTTCTCAGCACCACAATTGGTAGCATAACACCGTCGTTCTTATCCCCAGCCTTGAGAGACGCGATCCTGTTACGATGATTGCAGTGAGGAGTGGCTGATTTTTTATAGGTAACTATACATTTTTAGCCTGATTGTGAAAAAGGGTTAATCACAATAGCAAACATAATATTTTTTACATATTTAAATTTAAGAAAATGCAAGTTATAAAATAGGAAAACACAATACTTGCTTGTAAAGGAGGTACCTGCAGTTCACAACTCATATTCATCAGTAAGAAAAATATGCAAAAACAAAGAGTTCAAAAATAGTTTGGATAAAGTTAAAATAGGTTCCTTCGTCCTTCCCGTCTTTGATGTTGCAGATATTGTTGTTGCTCCAGACATTAAATACCACAGTATACTTGTGATTTTTTTTGTTTACTTTACTCCCTCTACTGTTCTTGGTTAAAGACCCTATGTTCAAATTTGTATAAAGATCTTCCTTCATTGTTTCCATGTCAGCCTCTAATTTTGTTTCGTCTCTCATTATTGTTTACTTTAATAAACAGAAGCGTAGCTTTCATTGTATTCATAGTTAATATTTTCCCCACTCCGGTTGAATGAGACATACGTACGTCTCATCTATCTTATTAAAACAGAAACATTGTGACTTTTTCTAGGTGGATTTTAAAATTGGACCTACTATTAGATATGATATATTTTCTAATCCTATTAACTAACAATTAATGTTAGTAAATTATTTCCTTATTATATAATAGTCGTACTATATGATATATTCAAAGTGGATTCAAATCAATCTTATTAATCCATTACCTTTTAACCAATTCAAACATAATTATATATCGGATTACCGGGTTTACTGGCTCGACGATCTAAATTGGATTTAAAAATGTTGATTCAAACGCAGTTTTTTAAATAGACAAAATTCTTACATATTAAATATTTGTAATATTGTTAACAAAATTTTGAATCATAAAATATCCCGCGCTTCCGAAGCGCGGGTGATGATCTAGTTTGTTATTAGATAAAATCAACTCATCAACATTGACACTGCCAAAAAAAACAGAATAATATTAACACTCGATCCGATAACCGTAACAAAAGCTCCGTCTCTCCGAGGCTGCCATGGATCCGGTGGGTCTCCATGAGAGCACAAAACAGCAGACGTTACACTTTTCACCTTCTCAGCACCACAATTGGTAGCATAACACCGTCGTTCTTATCCCCAGCCTTGAGAGACGCGATCCTGTTACGATGATTGCAGTGAGGAGTGGCTGATTTTTTATAGGTAACTATACATTTTTAGCCTGATTGTGAAAAAGGGTTAATCACAATAGCAAACATAATATTTTTTACATATTTAAATTTAAGAAAATGCAAGTTATAAAATAGGAAAACACAATACTTGCTTGTAAAGGAGGTACCTGCAGTTCACAACTCATATTCATCAGTAAGAAAAATATGCAAAAACAAAGAGTTCAAAAATAGTTTGGATAAAGTTAAAATAGGTTCCTTCGTCCTTCCCGTCTTTGATGTTGCAGATATTGTTGTTGCTCCAGACATTAAATACCACAGTATACTTGTGATTTTTTTTGTTTACTTTACTCCCTCTACTGTTCTTGGTTAAAGACCATATGTTCAAATTTGTATAAAGATCTTCCTTCATTGTTTCCATGTCAGCCTCTAATTTTGTTTCGTCTCTCATTATTGTTTACTTTAATAAACAGAAGCGTAGCTTTCATTGTATTCATAGTTAATATTTTCCCCACGTACGTCTCATCATCATTAGAAAACAAACTCAACGAAAGTAACTCACATCCCATACAAAAACATAACATTAACTTGATCTAAAATAATTTACAGTTCGTGATGAGAACATAAGAAAAAGAAGAACCTAGAAACCAACAAAACATTAAACAAATAAACAAAGTAACATCAAAGCGTATGTTATGTAGAATATGTATCAAGGCACAATCTTGAAGCCTTGTACTTTATCAATCCAAGAGATAAAAGAGTTGTTGGAGTTCCTGAAACCAGGAAAGCCATACTCGTTCCTCTTGTTCATACTATCAATCATTCCTTCAACACCAAGCACAACATCAGTAAAGCACCACACACCAACCTCGTCAAGCTTCTTCTCCTGCAACTGACCTTCACCATCTCCTCCCAAACCTTCTCTTTCCCTTTCATCATCTCCACCAACCCCACATTCTTCCCTTCCTTGAATCCAGACTCCTCGATCCCAAACTGCTCAGCAAGAATCTTCCCCAGATGTGTGCACTTGAAAACATCAGCGGTGCTGCAGTTACACGTTTCGTTCTTGGCGTAAGGATCAACTGTAGCCCAAATCTGCTGCTCAGCAATCAGATCAGCGTCTGACACCGTCGAGAAACCTTCCAACGCCTTCTTGCTCCCGGGAAAACCAAGTTAGACCCTTTGTGCTTGCAGATGGCTGCGTAGCCGCAGAGAGTCCCCACAATGTTCATCAAGCTATACGGAGAGAAGCCGAAGATAGTGTTTGGTCTATGCACAGACCAAGTCACACTCTCTTTCAACTTGATCTCTTCAGAAAGAACATCCTCACGAGTGTAGTAAAAGTTCTCTATCTGCAACCTCGGCATGTCCTCATTGAAAGGCGGCTCCTGACATTCTTGAAACAATTTTAATAAACATATTTGCACTCAGAAGTAAGTGATAACAATGTGAAAACAAACAAAAAAAAAATCTATACTAACCCTGTAAAATAACTGAGAAGATTTGCACACATTTGGCGGCAAGATTAAGTGAGATACACAATCTTGTCAGAGCTACATCGAAACAACAAAACCAGAAATAAATCACATAAGGTCATAGCGAAGATTCTTCATAGATGTAAATAGTGTGGCTATTAGAGGCGTGCTAACCAGGTCAACAGAGGGATGCATGTGATTCTCCTGTACGAAGACAGAGAGTGTAAACCTCATCTCCAGCAGCTCCTACATAGTTCTATAACCTACTCAATCAAAAATCCATGGTTAGATATTAAAACACACAAAACCTTCAGCATCGCAAAGTTGCTTTGTTTCGGTATGAAAACTTTTTGTCAGCCATGAGAGCGATGAAGTCCTCACCTTCTTGAAATCATGAAAAATCTAACTAAAAAAAAATATTCATCACACTTTACAATTGATCAGCAAAAGCAGCGAATAATAATCTACAAACAATAAGATAGAAAAAAAAGTACCAACAGAATCTCTGGTTCTATCGTACCCTTGCCAATCCATTAACTGCATAATCAAAACCATCAGAAACAAAAGGTTCAAACGAATTAAAAAAAAAAAAGGTTCAAACGAATATCTGAAATCCTTACCCGCCTTGGGGTAGGCTTTGGAAGACGTCATGCCTTCAGTAAAATTCAGGCCAAGTTGCTACTTACTCGAAGATTTTGATGGGAACAACTCCATGAGGGTCTATATGCTGTAGTACCATAGAAGGCAGAGAATATGAATTGAAGAGGAAGCAGTGGGAATCTACATTTAAATGCCATGATTAACAACAGTAACAGTATCAATTGGAGTGGAGAAGAAGCGTTACCGGGACAGCTTCGAACCGGAGGTGTTCGATTGGAGAAAACGAACCAACGCAGAAAAAAAAAAAGAAAAAGCTTTAATTTAATGGAGGAGAGGCAGAAGAGATTGACCGTCTCATCTAAAACGTTGTCGGGTTTCTTTTGAACTGGATTTTTGGGCCAAATTTTACATTTCACGGATCGAGTAAAGAAAACAGCCCAACTCCTGTGTGACATGGCAAAAAAACTACTTCCTATTGGACGATTTTCCAGTCCTAGGTGGACAACCTAAATGATGAGATTATTTGCCTTTTAGTATAGTATAGATTATGGACTAAACTACTTCCTATAATCTAGATAATCAATAAATTAGTTTCTCTAAATAAAATAGATTTAAGTAATACTTACAATAATCTAATCAAACAATAAATTATATCGATAACAATATCATCAATACCTTTGATTTAGGCTGACGACTATATATAGAGAATATATACCTAAACTATTTTGATTAATCACTACGTATATTATACCATTCATACAAAATAAAATTCACTTTCAAAAAAAAAAGTAAAACCAAATACTTGTGAGGTTGCCTGGATCAGCACCAACATATACATTTAAAATTATAAATTTATAACCTATCAAGAATACAAAACAAAAAAAATATTATTCACTGAAAAAATAAAATGTACAAACCAAATCAATATATATTAATAATATCGAATAGAAAACATACACAACAAGGTTATAAGTTATACAATATCAATACTATTAAAACAGAAACATGACATGTTAATATAAGTGTGATCCAATTATTTTAATATATTTATTAAAACTTTTTATTAATCATTTAAGAAAATATTATACAAATAAAACACATATATAATTAAAACACACAAAAAATGTTAAAAATGTAAATTAAAAAAAAATATATCCGCCTTTTTAAGGACGGGTTAAAATCTAGTACTAGTTAAGTGTTAAACCGATGTTTTCAGAGAGTAACAGCAATAAGGTTGTTACTTGTCAGTATAATCCACCCGACCCAGTAAAGTGTTTACGAAGGTAGCAAACATTTCTTACTCAATAACAGCTCAATCAAACCTGACCCAGTAAGCTAGTGTTTTAGGCCTCAAGACATAGCTAAGGCTTATAGGCCGGTTACTCTTTTCAGTTGGTCGTGGTAGCATTCTATTTTCTGGGCTTTATTATCTCCGGTTCAAGTGTCAAAATCTGTAGTTGATCTTCAATTTCTTTATCAAATACCGTTTTGGGCTACCTTTTGTTTGGTTTAGTTGAGGCCCAATAATATGTATAGTCGGGCCTAAGCTGCAATGGTAAATAGAGAGAAAAGAGCTACAAAACGGTAAAAAATACATCGTGACGAAGTTGGTGGCAACGTTGTGTAAAGTTGTAAACCATGTAGATTGTAGAGTGTCAAAAGAGACATTTATAAATGGTCAATTTGCTCATTCATTGTGATTAATACGCATTTAATTAAAAGAAATAGATAGATCACCAAACACTTTGGGAACGTAAAACCCACTCTAATTTTTTTTTTTACTTTTGGTTGTTTATTGTTGTGTACTTGTGTTTATAAAAGACTAGGGGTGTGCCCGCCCTACGGGCGGGGTATTGGAGATTGATTTGTTTTAATTATTGTTGTTTAAATTATTTTATTGGAATGTAATAAATGGTCATTTTTGATGGGTGTTAATGTATTTAAAATTGGAATTAGTGAAAAGATTTGAATTTGTTTCATTTGTCAGTCATCTCTTATTCGAAGAGAGAGTGGATCTTGGCTGCCATATTTTTTTGCTGAGTTTTTTTCAACTTCTTTTAAACATATATATGTATATGTGCACAGTTTAGTCAAAATATCAACTATATAAGTATGAATTTGGGTTATCAGTTTTATATTACTTACTAGGGTTAGCCCGCCCTACGGGCGGGATTTAATTTTTCTTTTTGTTATTTTGGTTTATATAATTATTATTTGATCTTGTTGTTTGTGCGTCAAGATGGTGAGTCAAAGTGGTATGTATGAAAGTGATTTATGTTTTTCAGTATGGTTGAGGCAATGGTTTGATCGGAGAAGAATTATATACAGGTTGAATTATTTAGTTTACTCATGGAGGGTGGTTCTATTTTAGTGTTCAGTTAATTAAATCATGAGTATACTTGATTTTGAATGCTTTGTCTTCTGTATGTTGATGATTATCGTGGAAGAGAACACTGTTTATATAGTTGGTCGAGGTCGAGGTACGGGATCTTCAATTCCGTCTAGCCATGACTTTCAGCTGCTGGAAACGATCATGGGCATTGGATTGTTTTAATGGCTCTCTTAAGATGCATTTGGACGTGGTTGGTTACATTATGACTATAAGTTTGATAATTTTATTTGTAGTAATTTGGCTTGAATATTGGACTAAAACGTGTGTTTATATCTTTATTACCTTTAACATTTTAAGCTTGTAAACAAAAAAAAACATTTTAAGCTTGTATGAAGCTTCATAGTATATCGTCTGTTGAAGGAGGCGTAAAGTTCTGTTAAATGTAATAATCTATACTATTAAAAGGGAAGCAGTCTTAAAAAGTTAATTTATACAAGTTGTTTTGGACCATTTCATTTTTTTAGTCCAACCTATTACATTTAACAAAATCTTATAACTAACCTATTTTATAGCAACTTAATAAGATTCTCCTTCATTTAAATAAAGCATATTACTGTTATTGACTTTAAATGTTACTAATCTAAACCGTTAACTTTTAACATTTTAAATATGTGCGTAAGAAAGATTTGTACAAACCTCTGTTTCTATTACTAATGTTTATATAATTTTTTGTATCGAATGATGGTGTGGAATTAATTTAAAATAACATGGTACCTCATCTATATTATTAAAAAGAAATCACTACCAAAAATTTTACTTAAAAAAATTGTTGAATTCTTTCACTAACTAATTATTTTTTCGTCCAACTATTTGAAAAATTGATTTGCGGATGCGGGTTATGAGTTTTTTTATGCGGGCTTAGTATGAGTTGATGGATTTTGGATCGCGGCTACCCGTTGACCCGCAAATTATTTAAAAAATAAAAATTTAAAAAGTAAATACTTTTTTTAAATACAAGAATTTAAAAATAATAATTTAAAATTTAAGTCATGTATAAATTTTTATTATAAATATACTTTTATAGTAATTAAATTAAATAATGATTTTTAAAATACGTATACAACCTACGGATAACCACAAAATTAAGCGGAGCGGATGCATGTACAATATTATTTGTTTGTAGGTTGTGCGGGTCATATTTTAATTTTTAACCAAAACAAAGTTGAAAATCCGCGGGTTGTTGGGTCAGCGGCGCGAATTCGACCCGCAACTCAGCCTTAACCGTGCGTATACCGAATTAATTTTTAAATTACAATATATTTTGATCTAAATTTATACACAAATATGATTAGAAAAATACAAATATAATCAGAAAGAAAAAATAAATATAAAAAATTAAATTTAAAAGAAAAAAATATACCCGCCCTTTTAAGGGCGGGTCAAAATCTAGTTTGTGTTAAATTTAATGGCTTGATAATACGTTCGATCTTTTATATTATTATTTTTCTTATAACACCGTTTTATATTATTCTTATATATGATCCTTGCTTCTTCAGATTCTTTTTTTTTTTTTCTTCCTCAGATTCTTATGTCTTTAATTTTAATACGAAGACGTCCCATAGTAAATTAGGAAGTGTTGTTTGGTGCAACCTTTTTTTTTTGCTCTAACAATTTAGGAAGCATGTTTTGTTTATATTTATATTTTGTTTAATGTAAATATTTGTATTTACTACCATCTTTAAATAAAATAATGTAAGTTACAAACACCTATATGTTCTGTTTGGTAAATAAAATAAATTTTATATTTTTATTTTTAGGTTATCTACTTTGTTTCTGTTTATATGTTTTTGACAAATGGTTCAGTGATAGTCATTACTATACAATTATATTTTTTTACTAAAAACTACCATTCTTTATTTTGTATGAAAGTAGTAAAATAGATACATGTAATAAGTAGTGAATCTGTAGATTTATAGTCTTTTTAATGTGTTTTCATAACCTTTTCTTTTGGTCAGAATGTAATGTAGTCCTAACCGACTTCCTTGGATGGATCCATTTAGCTTTTCTAAATTTAGAATTTTGCCACTTCGAATATATATACCATAAAAGTGCATTAATGACTATTTCTGAATTTATTAAGAAATGAGTGATTACAAACACCACATCTGAGGATGCTGACATGCTGTGTAATGGGCTAACCGAAGATGTTGATGTCGAATCTCATTAATGAAACAGACTTGGGACCTGCTTATGATTCTTTTATCAGCATTATTCATTATAGGTGTTTGTGTTTCTGCTAAACCCTTTCTTTTCCATTGCTTTGTGATTATCTCTGTGTGTCTCTTATGTTGTGTGTATTTGTAGGAAGAAAAGGCTAACAAATCACTGCAGGAGCTTTATACGGCCACTGATGTGGAGATCCAAGTGGCTTGAGTAAAGGATTAGAGAGTTAGAGTCTCGGGCATTAGAATACTCCAAAGAGCTTGAGTCTTTGGATCAAAAGAAGCGTGGAGCTAACATTGATCTGTCTGTTTTGGAAGGCAAGGGGATAAAGTCTTTGCCCTTTTCTAATCCATCTTACCGAAGAAGAGCATCAAAGTGGAGAAGAAAGCTTAAGAAGGTTGAGAGCACAAATTATATAACTTTCATATGTCCCATCATAACTTCTCTTCTTATATCAGTAAGAAACTATAACATAACAACTCATAATGTCTGTCTTGCTTTGAGCGTATCTTTTTTATACCACGAAGACATGACATCCAACATAATCTGTCTAATTCTCTCTAAGACTTGAGCAGCATTGAGTGCCTCATGGATCTCAAATTCGTCCAAGTACCAGAAGACTCATGTCTTATTCGCTGACAATGACATACGCAGAAAAAGATGCAGTTGCCACACGTACGGAGACAACAGCAACAACAAACACATATACTCTCAAGACAGAAAGGAAGGAAAAACCTTCAGATAGTGAACACATAATCTGTAACATATGCAGTTCCAAACTAATGACCAGTAAATCGGATATAGTCTATTGTTTGCTTATAATCATAAATCAATCACAAAGTAAACCAATCCCAAAGCAAACTGTTACAGATCTAAAAAGTTGTACACATTATCTAACCTATAGAGTATGAAGAGTGTGAGACAACTTACTGATGTAAGGTGCAGAGAACAAAGCCATTGTTTTTTATAGCAATCGTTGAAAATTTAGGGTTCAATGTCTGGTTTAACCCAAGTCTCGCACGTCTCCGAGGAATACTCCGCTTTTACCAAATGCAAACTCAATCTTTCCCGATGAGCCAAGCCCACATCTAATCGACCTTTCCCAGCGACCATGTGCACAGCCTCATCTTTAATACTATAGAAACCTAGCAGGAACCGATTCTTTTGATGTGATTCCAATGGGAGAAGTGCTCATAACTCCGTCAACTGAAAACAGAAAAAAGATAAATCTTCATCAGTAAACAAAACAAACTCGCCGGAATGATTAAACACAGATCTAAAGAAAATAAAAATCAAAACTCTTGAAATAGTCATAACCACACGAATCAGAAATTTGATAGAGAGATAATTAGACGATGCGTTGATTGGAGGAGTACTCACCTATTTATATCGATCTCACATCGAGTCCGAGCGACGAACAATGCATTGAAGAGATTGTAACTCCGTCCGTTTCGTGGAGAGTGAGGAAACCCAAACGGCATGAATAGCCATCGCAGAAACGCCGAGTTTCGTACGCACTGAACACGTGTCAGCGCGATATCAAGTGAATTTCCTATGTGGAATCTGACGTGTCAGCAGGAAAGAACCAACTCTCTTTTATAGTAATAGATGTTTATAAAAAGACTTAGAAATCAAAACAAAAACGTAGTGATTCCCACGTTCCACCTTTCCTCCTAACCTGTTTCTTCATCACCACTCAATCTCCGCAACATACTTTTCGTAACGTGTTAACTCCCAACTTAAAATCTTTTGCCGGCCTTAGTCCCATACCTCTGTTTTTTCTAATCTTGTTCATCGCATTTGTACGAGAAGAGATAGAGAGAGTGAGAAGGCGCCGCAAGCCCCAGCTTAGGTGGTTCGGCGTGGGACGAGTCGTCCTGGAGCTGTCAAGTTGTTTCCCGACGGTGGAGGAGGAGGAAGAAGCAAACGAGCGGGGAGCCATGGACATTGGTGGTCCAACCAATGTCAAACACGTGGCTCACGTGACCTTTGATCGCTTCAACGGCTTTCTTGGCCTTCCTTCTGAGTTCGAGCCTGACGTTCCCCAAAAAGCTCCTAGTGCAAGGTTGATAGACATTTTCTCTCTTTTGTTTTTATTTGATTTTAATGCAAATAAAGGACTTAAAGATTTCATTTTAAAAACAAAAAAAATGATGAATGAATAAATAAATTTTACATTTTAAAAGATTTTATGTAATGAATGAATAAATTTTACATTCATTCAAAAGAAAAAAAGAATTCATTTCATGTTTGTTTTGTTTTTGACAGTGCAACAGTGTTTGGGGTTTCGACAGAATCAATGCAGTTATCATATGATTCGAGAGGGAACTGTGTTCCTGTAATACTCTTGCTACTGCAGAGAAGGCTATATGATCAAGGAGGGTTGGAGGTAGAAGGAATATTCAGAATAACAGGAGAGAACAGCGAGGAAGAGTATGTAAGGGAGCAGCTTAATAAAGGGATGATACCTGATGGCATCGATGTCCATTGTCTAGCTGGACTTATTAAGGTTTCTTCTTCTTCTTTACCTCTTAATCTAAATGGAACTTGAATTTGATGATGTGTGTGTGTGTGTGTGTGTGTGTGTGTGTGTCTGTGTTTAGGCTTGGTTTAGAGAGCTACCGAGAGGGGTGCTAGATCCTCTGCCATCTGAGCAAGTACTGCAATGTGAGTCAGACGAGGATTTTATCAAGGTTGTGAGGCTTTTACCTCAGACAGAAGCTTCTCTTCTCAACTGGGCCATCAATCTCATGGCTGATGTTGTTCAGTTTGAGAATGTTAACAAGATGAACTCTCGTAATCTTGCTTTAGTCTTTGCCCCTAACATGTCTCAGGTCAGTTTCTTCATTGAAGTGGTAGTTACCTTAGCATGATTCTGCTACTTTTGAGGTTCCTTTGTTGAGATAACTCTGAGTTGGAGTAATTTTTTCAGTATTGTGAAATGTGTTGGCTATCTTTTGGGCCTCTTGTGTAGATGAAAGACCCGTTGACTGCATTGATGTATGCGGTTCAAGTGATGAAGCTGCTGAAGACTCTCACTGAGAAAACCCTAAGAGAAAGGGAAGTCACGTCTTCCCAGGTCGATACAAGAAGTAGCAATGAAACCGAAGATGACGAGGAGGAAGTAGACCATGAAGAAGATGAAGATGAAGAAGAGGATGAGGAAGGTGATGGACATGGCGTGTACATAATTAAGGAAGAAGTATCTGAGATAATAAGAGTGACTGCTGGTGACCACAAGTCAGAAAGCATTAAGAGTGCGTTTGAGGGAACTAGTACATCTGATTCAAAGGGAGTTGTGCAGCCACTCGTTTGCAACCCAGACCACATAGGAAGCAAGTGAAGTTGATGTTTTTGTTTTTTTTTTATGTATTTGTGTTTGGATTGCTTTTATCTTATTATATTGCATTTATGTAACTTCTAAGTAATGTTAGTTTGTTGTTGAATGGTGATATGTCATGAGACTTAACTCTATGGGATGAAAAAGCATAAACTAAAGCCAGAAACATCACTTTCATTCCTTTGGTAGAAACATGTGGTCATAACAAAAATGATACAGTTTCTAACTTAGTTCATCAGATAATCTAAACAAATACAAAGATGAGTACCCCTTGGTTCTTGGCGGTTATTCCAGCTTGACAGAACGGTAGATATGGCGAATAAACATCCAAGAAGCCAAGAAACTTATGGTTCCAAGAACCAAGAAGAGAGCATAACATAACAAAGCAGTGTATCCCAAGTAAAAGCTCAACTGCAGAAACCCGGTCATGTCAGACCTCAGATAGAACAATACTCCATACCCAAACATGAAGATCGCCGCGAATCCTCCGCACCATATCGATCTGCAAACAATGATGATAATCAGAATGATGATACTATGACTGTTTGAACAAGATGTTCACTGTAATGTGAATGTGTCCCATGTTTGGATGAAATGAATACATACCTCCACCACCATTCATGATCCTCACCGGATAGCTGAATGTAAGTCAAGATAATACCAACACTTGCACTCAACAAGATGAGCACAATGAACGTGAAAAGCATTATTCCAGGAGAGGTATGTATTTTGAATCCCCACAAGCTTGCATAGAGCTGGTGCCACTCAAGAGCAACTGCACTGAAAGGCACAAGGCCTCCAAGAAACATCTGATACAGCTTTCTCCGGTACCAATTCTGTGTTGGAATCTCTCGAGGGTTTCTTTTAATAGCAGAAGGAGGTTGGAACTCTGATAATCCGAAACGGTTACCTAAAACTCCTCCAAACATGAGAAATGGGATATTCAAAAGAGTGTAAATGAGTATGATGACGACTACTGTGCCAAATGGGAGCGCAGCAGTTGCCCCATATGTTATTGCCACAGTGTTGAGAATCGATACTATTATCAAGAAAGGAACCGTGTAGAGGATGCCAGTAAGACGAACACTCCTTTTCTGAAAAAAAAAAAGAAGGCAACAATGTTCAAATGCTTAAGTGTTATGCCAACAATGAATCTTTTGAGAAGGCACTTGATTGAAAAGTCAATTCACCTGTTTGGTTCCCTCGAAATGGTTATGGAAAGAAGCAGATGTGTAACCAGCCACTACTGATGTTAGAGTGTACACGATGACAAGGGAAGTGAGCAGCAATCCGCGATTGTATGGGTATAGAAAACCGGTGAAGGCCAATGCAAAGAGAGCGATAATCCTGTAAACAAGTCAGAGACATGGAACAATATTAAGAAGACAGTTGTATGCAACAAATTGTGATAACATCACTTTTATGCATTACTTTCTTTAGGTAACAAACATAAAGTATAGTATAAAGTAGAATGACAATAATAGAAGCTTACAAGATTAGAAACTGAGCACCAGTTCCTAAGAAGGCACAAAGCAAGGAGACGTTGGGAGGACATCTAAACACATCACTTTGTATGAGTTTCCAACCCACCTCTCTTTTCTCTTCTTCATCTCCGTTTGAGCTACTGTAATACACGAAAGAGAAGTTAACTCTCCAAACAAGAATAGTCTACTAAGAAAAAGATTGTCACCTTCGTAGTTCATTCTTGAGATGACGCATGAAGAGCAGAGAAAGAAGTCCAACTACCAAAACAACAACGCTTATCGAGTTAAGAAACGAAAAATAGTGAATCTTCTTGCTGATAGGATGAAGCGACGCCTGAGAGTACTTATCCATTCTAGTCTCAGACCGTTCCGAAGTTAAATTCCAAGAAACCGAGTATGTGAACCGAACATCAATCTCAGCGTTCTCTGATATATCAACCATGTAACTCGGATCGCTAAGACTTTGAATTGCAATAACTTCGTCTGCGTTGTAGAGAACGTTAAAGTTCAAGTGATTGAATAAATAATACTTAGCATTCTCCTCCCCACCGTGACCGGAATAATCTCTCTCAACTTTCCCAACAAATCCCCACAAGGGAAGGTCGTCGTAATACATTTGAAAGTAGAAGTCTTGAGCGATAGTATCTCTGAACCTGGCGATGTCACTAGACGTTAACCTCTTGTGGCACAATACAGCATGAGTTTTGTCCTCCTTAAATTTCAGGTCGTATAAGGAGCTCATTAATCTGTCACCGTTAAGAACTTCCCCAAGAGTTTCCTGTTTTTCAATCACAGGCTCTACAAAAAATGTAAAACAACCTTGAATCAACCACTGGAGAGTCACACATACACAATTCCAAGTAAAGATAAATTTCCCATTTCCGAAAGCACAAAAGAGTTGAAAGGCATAAACTTTATGATGTTTTGAATTACAAATGTTGGAACTAAAAGTAAAAAAGATCACTGAGTTTTGTCTTGAGAAAGCTAACCTGGAAGACAGAAGGGCAAATCATAGTATTGATAGGTCTCACTGCAAAACAAAGCAAAACCAGAGAAACGAGTTTAAGTCAATCCCCCAATCTTTACAAACAAAACCATATCCTACACATTTTCTAACTTGGATCTATAGCTTCTATACACAGTTCTATCTAAACAGAGATCTCTTCCTCCCAGCCTCCCAGGTTACTAACTCATTTGGAATCTAAAACCCATCTAGCAAATGTAAGATTCTGAATTCAAAAACCTCAAGGGTGAAGACAGACAAAGAGATATAAGAAAGCACCTTGGATTGTGGACAGGACCCACTTTGTTGACGAACAAAGGGACATGATCGCCTGCATTGTATCGGGTCGGACTCGAGGAGCCTGATCCGATCCAGAAGGTCAATGCGAGCAGGACTTGTAGCAGAAACTGCGCCATGATTGGCACTCTTGAGCTGCTTTCGACAAACGAATAAATATGAGCAATAGAAGCTCGAGAAACATACATCTTCTTTTTTAACTATAGACATGTTCGAATCTGACATGAGATGAAAGCAAAACCGTACAGGAACAGATATAAACGGGAAACGACGTCGTGGAAGAACAAAGTCAAACCTGAATGGTGGTGATGAAACTGATCAGCAGAAGCTAGACTGTGATCAGAGTTCGGTTTAGTTTATGAATCAGAAACTCCTCCGCCACGGTGACAAGAGTCATCTTCGATGAACTCAACCGGGACGAGAAGAAAGTTACATAACAGTTCGGTTTAGTTCCTGGTTATAGGAATTTAACAGTTTCAAAACCAAACACGTTACAGAGCCCATTCGGTTTAGTTTAGTTCAGTTTATTGCAATTTGGGCTTTTCTTTATATTCTCAAAGGCCCAATTGTTTTTTTAAGGATTATGTATAAATGCTTCGCATCTCGAATCGCCTAGGGTTTCTTCCGTCTCATCATTAGGTAAGGACTGCGTCACTTGTTGTAGCTTGAATCTTCTTCTTTTAGGTTTTATTATACTTGTTTCTCGAATTCAATTTCAGATTTTATTTATTTTGTTTGTTTTTGTTTGTTAGCAGGATCAGATCTTTTGAGACAAGCTCAAAATGAGGTACCTGACCACATCTCTTAAATTTTACTCCATATGCAAATTTGGTTGACCAATCAGATAGGAAGCGTTTGATTAATTAGTTTAAATAACATGCTAATAATAGTCTAGAAATGACTTGATGTTGTTCTGCACTTTAGTTCCTAGGTTAGACTTTGGTGTATTTAGAGCACTGGTTATACTTTGGTTTGTTATGATTGTGTCACTGTTGTTTGTTGATTCAGTATTTATTGACACTTGGGTTACAGTAAGCTTCAGAGTGAGGCTGTTAAAGAAGCCATAACTGTCATCAGAGGAAAATCAGAAGAGAAGAAACGCAACTTCGTTGAGACTCTCGAGCTCCAGATTGGTCTGAAAAATTATGACCCTCAAAAGGACAAACGTTTCAGTGGTTCCGTCAAGTTACCACACATTCCCCGTCCCAAGATGAAGATCTGCATGCTCGGAGACGCCCAGCACGTCGAGGAGGCTGAGAAAATGGGGCTGGACTCTATGGACGTGGAGTCTCTGAAAAAGCTCAACAAGAACAAGAAGCTCGTCAAGAAGCTTGCCAAGAAGTACCACGCCTTCTTGGCCTCTGAATCCGTCATCAAGCAGATCCCTCGTCTTCTCGGTCCTGGACTCAACAAGGCAGGCAAGTTCCCGACGCTTGTGAGCCACCAGGAATCGCTAGAGGGGAAGGTGAATGAAACTAAGGCTACAGTGAAGTTTCAGCTGAAGAAGGTTCTGTGTATGGGTGTTGCTGTTGGTAACCTCTCCATGGAGGAGAAGCACATTTTTCAGAATGTCCAGATGAGTGTCAACTTCCTCGTCTCTTTGTTGAAGAAGAACTGGCAAAACGTATGTTGTTGACTGACTCCCACTTTTCCCTTTCTTTTAATTCTGTTTCCTTTTCTTCACTATCTTTAACTTTGTTCTGTCTGCTGCCTCTGTGAAAACTTGTAGGTGAGGTGTTTGTACCTCAAGAGCACAATGGGACCACCACAAAGAATCTTCTGAGCTCCTCAAGCAGCTGCTTCAATGGTGGCTATTACACTTGCCCTTTTGTTTTTGTTTCGGACATATTTGAAAGGCTGTAAGAATTGTGTTGGCTTTGGTTGATGGATTTTGTAGCTTATATTATCTTGAATTATTTGTTCATGAAGATTCAGCAAACAAATAATGTTCTAAATGAAAACAATAATGTCTTTGCCAGTGCCATTCTCCCTCTCACTCCACATGTTAACTAAATTAAATGTTTATTATAGATTATTAAATCATTAGAAAATCATCTTATGTCGAAAATATAAACATTTGGTGATTTTGTGAGATCTTTAAATATTAGATATATTGTGTGTTTTGAGGGAGCTAGTTGGAGATAAAAAATAATTCTCGGTGAGTTATGGGCCCATACTTACTAGGGCCCAAACCCGAAGATAAAGGCCTTTCCTAACTACCATATCATCTCTCCTTTTTCCCCAGGCCAAATTGATCTCGTGAGTTCCAATAGCTTGCGCCCCCGCTTTCTTCTCCAACCCCCAAATCTGAGCTTAGCGTAAATCAGAATCCCTAGGGTTCTTCCGATTAGCTCTAAATCAGATCGAACATATCTTTTTCCCCGATTTAGAAAGATGTCTCAGAACGGGAAGCTGATCCCACCAAATATGGATCAGAACAGTACGAGGCTCCTCAATCTCACAGTTCTCCAGCGACTCGATCCCTTCATCGAGGAAATCCTCATCACCGCCGCTCACGTCACTTTCTACGAATTCAACATCGAGATCAGTCAATGGGTAAAGTTTCAATTCGTATCAAATTTTGCTTTGCTACCAACTGATCTGTTTTCTATTTTTTTTTTTAATTCAAATCAGAGTCGTAAGGATGTTGAAGGATCTTTGTTTGTTGTCAAAAGGTAAGTATGTCTTCAACTATATGTGTTAAACTTCAATCGGTTTAACATTCTGATGTGATTCATTTCAGAAATAAACAACCTCGGTTTCAGTTTATCGTGATGAATCGTCGGAATACAGGTCAGATTTGGTTTCAATTCCCTCTGTGATGATGTGCTAGCACAAGTAGTGATCTGTAAAAATGACTAAGGGGGTTTAGGATGTAGCAAGATCTTGAGTGAAATTGGTTGATATTTTTATTTTGAGTTCTTAGAGTTATGGAGCTATTAGTCCCTCTTATGGTTTCATCAAGAGTGTCACTAAAATATTTTTCATACATATTAAGAAAATAATTGAAAATCATTTATGTTTTCATTTATTACATCTGTTTAACCAATAGTGTTTTAATAAATAAATTTATTTATAAGATCAATGCATTTTGTAATTAATATTGAGCTAAAAGTAAATATAAATTGTATTGAAATCAAACTTTTTGTGATACAAGAAAAAAAAATGCTAATGTAACACTTATTTAAAAACAGAGGGAATAGTAATCATGAGTGTATTGTTGTGGGCAGATAATCTGGTGGAAGATCTGCTGGGGGATTTTGAGTATGAAGTCCAAGGTCCATATTTACTTTACCGTAATGCATCTCAAGAAGTGAATGGCATTTGGTTCTACAATAAACGTGAATGTGAGGAGGTTGCTCGTCTTTTCGACAGGTGAATATTAGTTTACTACTGCATATTATTATCACCTACAAACTGATTTTTTAAATATAAAATTAGATCCAGAAATACTCGTTGGTATCAAAGGTTTATTCATGATAATAGCGTTATTAACCTTTTATTCACCTATCTTCATACATATTTATTTCCATACTCGTTGTACCTTCTCCTTATGGTGTACCTTGGCATGACAGATTACTTAGCGCTTATTCCAAGGCTAACCAGAAGCCAAATACGTCATCTTCGAAAAGGTAATGATCTTCATGTTTAGATGTTAGACATTGAGTCATTAGCTGTTTTTTTAGGACACGACTAAGATGAGGCAAGAACTTCGATAATCTACATCACTTTTTCAGATTGTATATTCTTATATGTTAAATTGAGTTGAAAATTTTTTATTTACTGCAGCGAGTTTGAGGAATTGGAAGCTGTGCCTACAATGGCAGTTATGGATGGTCCTCTTGAACCATCTTCAACTGCTAGGGATGCCCCTAACGATCCTGCTTTTGTCAACTTCTTCAGCGTAAGTCTCTTTTGATCCACACTCACACTGTCGCATTCATCATCATGATAGCATCAATTCTAGATTCTTTAATTGTCTAGTTTAGGTTCGGGGGCACAAGCCGTTGATTTTCTTACTTTGAACTCCTCAGAGTGTAAGACTTAACTTGTCAATAATGTTGTTGGCTTGACTAGTCAGCGATGGCTCTTGGGAACACTTCAAGTGGACAGACAAGTGGACCACCGTACCAACAACCATCGGCAGTTCCACTGCAACCTCACCAACCCACCCTTGCCCCTCCTGCACCGACAGCTGCACCTCCACAGATATTATCACCACCGCCTCTACAATCCTCCTCTCCTATGATGCCTCTCTTTGACAACAATCCTGATCTTATCAGCAGCAAGTCCAATGTTCACACGGATTTGGTGACGCCGTCCTCGTTCTTTGGGCCCCCACGGATGATGGCACAACCACACCTCATTCCTGGTTCATCTATTCCTACTACACCTCCTATGAACCTTAATAATGCGACTCACCAGCAGCGCCCATATGGTACTCCAATGCTCCAGCCTTTCCCACCACCAACTCCACCAGCATCACTCGCTCCTGCACACAGTGGCCCGGTTATCAACAGAGACAAAGTCAAAGAAGCCCTGTTAGCACTGGTTCAGGTTTGTTCTTTTACAACATTCACTTGACTTGTGCTACTGCCCAAATCTAACGAGTTGCTTTTTTACAGGAGAATGAATTCATCGACATGGTGACCCGAGCTTTACAAAATGCGCATCAACCGTGAAGCTGAGCGGGGTGGGCCGTCTATGCGTGGGGGTTTGATGTAGAATATGTAGTTAAAACGTAGTTTTGTTCTACTTTCAACCACTCTTCTAGCCAAGTGTTATTCTCCATGTCTCTTTAAACTCCAATGAACCTCTTTCTGTTAAACTTAAAGTTATTTTCGTACATACGATGTTAAAATTACGTTTTGATTGTTTCACAAATCTTTACGCATTTGGAGTTTGAAAATTGATGAGTTTATCCAGTCATCAAAGTCATCTGCTAGCTTCGACAATCTTATAATAACCAGAAGATTACAAGTCAATATATGTTAGTGTTTTAGTTCAGTTGTTCTGATGATCAAAAGAAAGGAAAAGAGTACATGAAGAGAGGGCTATTCTTGGTGTTGATGGGAGAAACAGGTGATCCTCCAAGACCTATCACCGCCGATGGTGTTTTGCAAATGTTGCTGCCATTTCTCTTCTTTGCTTCTTTCTCCCAAACCGATCTTCTTTGTGAATTCAACAGACACAAAAACAAGAAATAGATTTGAGTTTGTGGACGTAGGAAAAGATTTCAAACGATGTGTTATCTCATTTAATAGCTTTGTGACACCTCACTATTTTCTTTGATATTGTGGGTCTAGTTGTTGGACAAGGTAGATCAAGTGTCTTTTTGAATACAAAAAAAATCATCCTCTATGGGCCTGCTTTCTTAGTACCTACCTATAAAGCCCATAACAGTTTGATTCTTTTTCTGAACTCTAATTGAAAAGATTAGTCATCAGTGTAGAAAACTCTGTGAACCGAGAAGAGTGCTCGCGGGGAGGAAATGGACTACAGCTTAGCGGCGGTGAAGATGCTTCTCTCTCAGCTCCGGGACGCTAAACCGACGCCTTCTCAGAACGCCACCGCCCTAGGCGGTGTGCTTTTCCAGCGCGCTTGGTTACAGGTTCCGATCTATTCCATCCTCTCTCATTCGTAAACTAAACTGTTTCGACACATTCACCAAGTCTTATGTCGTAGGGCATTTTGGTCTCCGATACGATTATCTCCGGTGGACGTATGGTCCTAGATGACGGAACAGGTCTCGTCGAGCTCGGCCTCTCCAGCGACTTTGCCCTCCGTCAATGGAAATCAGGTTTTCGATACTATTTTCAATTTTGATTTTTGCTCTTGTATTTAGTTGGCTGCTACTGTTCGTAACCTAACCTATGTGCACAGGGATGTATCTGATGGTTGTTGGTGTATACCATATCCGCACGGGAGAGATACCTCTGCTTAAGGTTACTTCTCTCCCTCTTTCTTTCTTTTTTTCCATCATGGTGGTGATATGCAAATTTTAGGTCTTTGATATGAATTGGATGAGTGTTGCGAACCCTCTTGCTCAAGTAGAGTCTCCTAAGATTGTGTCAGCATGACCTTGTGTTCATAGGATCTAAAATGCTCAATGAACGCTACTAGGCGTGGCATGAAGACGCCATGTAATCACTAGTGATTAAGATTCACCTCCTCTTGTAATGCTAAAGACCGAGAGTATCATTAGTTGCCATTGATTCATATGCAAACATGCAATGCTTATGTTTGTTCTGTATAAAGACCTGTCAGTGTTGTTTGCTTTAGGTTCATAAGATGGTAGACCTGTCGGGAAGCCCGGATCGTGAAGCCATGTGGTATCTAGAAGTCATGGACGCATACAGACTCTTCTACGAGCCCTTGATTCAAGAGTTCTCTTAGATTCTTTTAGCTATTACTTTTTTACTCTCTAGATTTTCCTTCAGAAAACGACCAGTATATAGTCTCGTCTCTTTGTTTTGTTTTTAAGTTTCAACAGACCAGACTATTCTTTGTTGGGAAAATCATTGTCATATATATATAGCTTTTGCTGTTTTACAAAACGCCACTCATGACTAGTAACACCTACAAAACTGTTCTACAAGTTGAGGAGACAAGTTAGAAATACCAAACGAACTTAAACAGTTACTTCCATTACGACTTATAGCTCCTCTAAGTCGTGCCTTGTCTTCCTCATTCATACTCAACAGCCTAAGAATCTCTCTCACTCGAGGGAAGAATGCACCAGGGCGAACACAGTAAGGCTGAAACACCATCATAAGTGCCTCTGCGTCAACCTCAAACCTCCTCCTCAGTAAAACAGCTTCTCCTACGAAAAATTTACAAGAAACATAATGGTCAAGCCCTTCAGCAAGATTCCTCCACAAGTCCAAGAAGTCTTTTCGGTTCATGTTTAACTGGAGAACAGAGAGTTCTCGTCTTAAACTGTCCAAAGCTTCTGCAACACCTCGGGACACTGTAATGACCTCCTCCTCCCATGTATCTGCATTGCTGTGGAAGTGGTCGCCGCAAAGATTGTCGAATTGGTTGAGACAAACAGTTATAATCTCCATAAGCCAGTTTGTTTCCAAGTCAACAAGACTTTTCAGTTCTTCCCCAAAAAAGCAACCATGACAGGAACCTCCATTATCTCTACCAACTTTGACATTGGTCTCAGCATCCCACATCTCCACAAACACCAAATCATCACTCCACTCTCGTAGTTTCGATTCGAGATACCTAGCAGTATTAATAGGTCCACAGGCTTGTATCAGCGAATCTTCAAACGAGCTATAGTCAGAGAGATCAGTCTTCTTGAACTCCAGTAACAGAGTTTTGAATATATACCAGAGAAACTTGGTGGCAGTAGCTCTTACAAATTGGATCCTCGGGAGAATGGTTGGTAGAGATAGACCATGGTCTATCAACGTCCAAGTCCTAGTAATAAAACTCTCTGCTACAAACGGAGCTTTATAATCTTCTCTTGTAGACAGAACATACGAGTTTGATTCATTACCAAGTCTAGTTCCCTCACTATTAACAACCAGCCAAGCTTTCTCCTTCTTGATATCCTCTTTAAGTTTTCTATAAGCATCCTTCACCTCAATCTTGCCCCAGGTCTTGAGCCACTCAGGTCTCTTACAAAACACCCCCATTACCGACATACCTTGCGAAAACGCCGCTACCGAGGAGGAGCCTTCGTAAGAAAGACAAGTGTCTGAGTTCACAAATGACTGCATCCGTTTATCAAAAGTAACCATCTGATCTACAAGGTGGAACCACGAGGAAACACCTTCAGGTTTCATGCGCTTCTTCTTCTCCTCCTTGAGCATCTCTATAAGCCCAGGAAACACTTTCTTCTCTAAGAAACAGGACAGCATCTGGACCATAGCTGAAACCCAAGCCTCTTTAGCACTACAGCTAACTAACATAGCTCTGTCGATCAAAGGCTGCAAGAGATCGTCCACCCCATCAGCAAAGTCGCTTGTGACTTTGTAGACAAGCGCAAAGATAAACTCAGGCTCTTCAGCCCATTTCGTGAAGTGATACTCCATCCGAGACGCAACGGGTATTACAAGCTCATCGATTGCCCAAAGTCCAACACCACTACTACTTTCTTTATGAAGCTTCTTCCGTTTCTCCTTGAGGGTGTTAAGCTGCTGTAAACCACAGAGGAGAAGGAAGCTTTGGGAATAATATTCCTTTTGGTCTCCTTGCATCAGTACTAGAGGATTAGGGATACTACTACAACTAGCAGCAGCGTCTCCTCCACCCTCATCTTTGGATAACAACGCCAGCTTTGGTGGCCAGCCAAGAGATGAGAGAAAGGCTCGGTGCTCTGCGATGATCTGTGGCCGTAGAATGGACAAGCTTTTATCTACTCTGCTGTCAACAGTACCTACAAGGCGGCGCCACTGTGTTGTAACATCACCAAGCACTTGTTCAATCTCATTCATGGTCTTAATCGCGTGGTTAAACCTTTCTTGCTTGTACACACGATCCTGTATTTAGATAAATAAAAAGTATTAATCTTTTCTTCATATACTACTCACCAGTAAGAACTCTTTATAGTATAGTGGAATTAAAAAAAAAAAGCTTTACTTGAAGCATACTTCTTCTTGTCATAGGATGAAACACTGAATCTTCAAGATCTCCAACTAAACTCTCCAGCTTTAAGGCAGTCACTGTAATAAGTAAATAACTTTTTCTATTAAGCTTTAGAGATCTTGATGTTAGTTACACTAAGAAGCAATAAAGCATTAAACTCACCGAGATATCTGCGCCTGTTCTGAATTCGACACAGCTCCTCAACGAGTTGCTGTAACTCCTGTTCCCTTTGCTTCCTGACAGCATCCTTACTCCGAGCTATAAAATGAAATTGAGACGATTAGAAAGTAATAAGCTTTACGAGGGGGGTTTTGAGTTAACTGACGGAGAGATGTAACAAGGCTGAGACTTTCGAGGCTCAATCTGAGATCGTCGAGTGAGTTTTTAGCGGAGAGAGAGGTGGAGATCCAGGAGACGGCGTGTTTGGTCAGATCCGTACGGAGGTGGAGAAGGCGGTCGTTTAGATGAGTAGTGTCGTGTTTTAGATGAGAGGTTAGATTCGAAGCGCGTGAGAGGAGATCTCGCAGGTCCTCGAAGTTACCGTCGAGAAAGCTCGACGCTAAACCGGAAAGTTCGGCCGGTTTTGGCAAGACGAACGACAGTGGAGGACGAGGATGTTCCATGGGAAAACAAGCAGTTTGCTGCCGGCGAGGTTTCTTGTCGGAAACCGAAACTGTTTGGTAACTTAACAGTTTTGTAGGTGAGAATTACTGTTTTACCCTCTCCTGTAAAATATAAAAAGGAGTTAAAAAAACCGAAACTTGATTCAGCTTCACCGTGCAGCGTCGGCGGCTGACGTTAGCAAAAGCGGCATCGAATCAATCGTCTTTTTTTATCAGCGTGGTGTGACAGGACACGTCAGCGTGGTCCGTAACGACTCCATAACGGTTTTGGTGTTATCATTATCTATTTGGTTCTATGAGTTACATTCATATTAGGATTTCTATTTGATTTGGCTTTATCTAGTAGTTGGTTTTGCTATATATGTAAGCCTCAAGGCATATGTCTAGTTTATCAATAATAATTACATTCTTCAATCACAAACTCTCCTTGAATCTATCTTGCTCAAGTTCACACAGAAATTAGCATATCGAGCTCAGTATTTCGAGGTGATCCTTGTTCTGCAGTGGTCATCTTCTAGGTCTGTGTATCCTGTTTCTTCAAATCCGCAAGTAGGATTTCTAGTTCCGGAATTATCTATCTGTTAAATGGAGAGAGCAACAGAAGATAGAAGAGGCTTTACATGCCAGTAGTCTCTAAGTGCCTCGAAGGCACCTGAAATGTCAGTGGGATAACTTGATGTTAATGGAAAAAAAACAAACTTGGATGCTTGTGAGGTTAACATTTTTTCTACCTCTGGTTAGTCCAGAGAATTCGTTAGCTACTTGATTATACATGCTCACTTTGTGTTGACTCCATTTGAAAAGAACCTTGACATCTGGAGACAGCTTTGGCGTGTGCTTGAACGTAGTGATTTGGTAAGTCTTTGTCAAAGGTGTATTATTAATACGCTCACTCATATTTCTTGGTTTTTAAATTAATTACACTGTTCTACCGTTGCCCTGATCTTGAGGTAATGCATCCAACCTTTAAACTCCACTGTGACACCGTATTCCTGATCCATATCTCTTATTTATAGATTCGTCCTGACACACAGGCATATGCTCGAGAAATCGATGAGCATAAAAAAGTTTATGCTTCTAGTTAACAGTGTCAGGTAAGCCTCCTCCTGTGCCCTTGCTACTTTAACTAGTCCAACTTTTTTTTTTGTTCTTCTAATAAACTGGTTTGCTTCCTTACATATCCGTAGGGAGAAATGGGCAGAGTATTTCCGCGGTAACGACTTTCTTTTTCGTGTTCTGGTCAGCTACAAGTCAATGGCGAGTCGAGCACCCAGATAGGGACTGTGGTGCAGAGGCTACACCTTGTGAGCACACCTACATAGAGCCGTGAGTAACATTATACTTTTATGTTTTGAACAACATATAAAGTCTTGGTTTATTATAATGGTTCTGGCACTTTGTTATTAGGTGGTTGTTGCTGTAGAAACTGGTGGCGCCTTAGGTGGAATGGTTAGACAATTATCTTTGATCAATTTGAAAATATGAGGGACGACGTGTCAGTTACGGGACACCAGAAAGTGGAACTGCACCTAGGAAACTATTAGATCGGCAAATGTCTATCAATAGTGTTCCTAAGAAGGTAAAGATTTTGTTTCTCTACATGAAGTATTGCAATAAAATCTTGTGATCCAAAATGTGAACTGCAAAATGAATCGATAGGTGATAGCTCATCTTCTGAAGCTTCCTAGATTGCAACGAAATAGCTGATCTTTGCGATAGTGCAGAACGTATCTTCTCAAGTGAACCAACTGTTTTGCAGCTTAGAGCTCCTATCAAAATATTTGGTGATCTCCATGGACAGTTTGGGGATGTTATGCGCCTTTTTGATGAATACGGTTCACCATCCACAGCTGGAGAGACATTGCTCATTTGATGAGACATTGCTCATTCTAGGGGACTATGTTGATAGGGGCCAGCACAGTCTAGAAACAATCTCCCTTCTGCTTGCATTAAAGGTATTACTAAGCGTATATGTATGCATGAGGGCATTGGTCGTTCTATAAACCATATGGAGGAGCAGATAGAGAATATACAACGTCCAAATACAATGGACGCTGTCTCCATTGTGCTCACGGATTTACTATGGACAGTCCATGTCTTTTTTTTTTATGTTGTTATGTTTTTTGGTCCAAGTCTTACTAGTTTGTTGATTTGGAACTTGTTAGGTCGGATCCGACCGAAAACGACAGTGTTGAAGGTTTAAGACCCAACGCTAGAGGCCCTGGATTAGTTACTTGTGGGGTGAGCAATCTTCCTTTGCTCCTAATAACTTACCATATAGAGAAGTGTTTATTGCTTATGCAGCCTGACCGTGTAATGAAGTTCTGTTGCCTTTTCTATTATTCTGTATCATATAGACATTGGGGCTTTTTGTCTTACTTTTATTTTTGTTATCAGCTCATACTTTTTGTAACGTTTGTGTTGATAATATAAAGTTCATGAGCGCTTTCACTTAATGATTAACTTGCTCGGGATTTCATAAGGTTATAGACAAAAAAAAATATCCATCTCTTGTTTAACCATCCTATGATAGACGAATTCAATTTCTAAATTTAGTAAGACGCTCATGAAGTTATATACAACAGATAATCATTTTCCATAGCATTCAGCTGCGAATAAAAATAGAAATAATCTGGGGCAAAACGAATAGAAATAGAAATAATACAAGAAAGTGATTTGTACTTGGGGTAATGAGTTCCGTACGTTGGTGCCAACTTGGCACGGGCAAGGGGTGAGTGTAACTTGCACCATCCGCTATCTACTTCCGCGTTCTAACCATGTTCTCTTTCCCTTTTCAGTTTAATATTATTTGCAACGATGTTGATACACTAATCTCATAATCTGTACGTCGCTTTTAGTTAAGAAAAAAATACTGGTGGATATGGTCATTATACATAAATGAAAAAGTTAGACAAGTAGTCAAATGAGATAAGGTAGGTCTAAAATTGTTGTATACCATTTGTGATTGAGCAAATACCCTAATAGAAAGATAGAAAACGATTGGATACATGACAAATTGACAAACTTTTTTATTTTGGAGTCTTTCATGAATCATGATTAGTCATGTCAATAGCATAACCTTATCGAATGTTTTTATTATTATATTTTGTCTCTCCACAAATGTCAATACTGGAAATAAGATTATGTTTGATTTGATTACACATTTGTAATTAATCAGTTTCACACTGCCTTCGGGAAATTTGTATAAATGGGGACGTTTACAGCTTTAGTTTATGTGATCTTAACTAATTTAAACGTGAAAGTTAAATTTAGTCTAAGTTTTACTTCTAACTACTTTTAATCAATTCGATTGAAAATATTATATGTTACGTGAAGATTTTTGGGTAATTATTTTTTTCAAGCTCTAAACAGAAATTTTTTTTACTGTTAAGGGAAGAAAAAATGAAGGTCTAAATTACATATTTATTTAATATTGATCTTAATGGACATATATCAACTGTGAAATAGGATATCAAATGTTGGAAACCACTAATAATTTTTTATATAAAGAATTTCTGTGGGCGTGACATTTTATTGGCAATTCTGGAAACAAATTAACAATGAGAAGTAAAGCATTGCTAGCTACTAATGGCTCTGCTTTTAAATAGCAACAAAGTAGAATTTGGTTACGGAAGTACTCTGCCTCTAATTAACAATAATCTCGTCTCTAACTAAAATAATATTTTCAGTTTTCAGAGCTTTTAACCCCCAAAATTCGAAGTACAACGCACCAAAGTTATATTTTTAAATATATAAAAAAAATATTTCACGAGTCCCTATCCTAGATAGGTGTCTCTGTTGCTGTTTATAAATAACATCGACCCATCGAGACAAAACAGCATGTCTTCAACTTCTTCCTCTCCTTCGGAACTAGTAAAGAGAATCAAAACACTTGAGAGGTGAGTTATCATTCAAAGGTGTAGTGATGGAGAAAGTGAGAGAAATAGTGAGAGAAGGGAGGAGAGTAGGAAAAGAAGACCCAAGAAGAGTAGTTCATGCTTTCAAAGTGGGACTTGCTCTTGCTTTTGTCTCTTCCTTCTACTATTACCAACCTCTCTATGATAACTTTGGTGTCAATGCAATGTGGGCGGTCATGACCGTAGTTGTTGTCTTTGAATTCTCTGTAGGTCAGTTCCACATGTGATCAGAATCAGCCTCTTTTGTCTGAAATGAAAATGGTCTAGTTGTTTTGGTATTGTTGCTATAGTTGTATCTTTAACTTTGGTTTGGTGTGTACACAGGTGCCACACTTGGGAAAGGAATAAATAGGGCAGTGGCAACATTAGTAGCCGGAGGACTAGGAATTGGTGCCCATCACCTAGCAAGTTTGTCCGGTCCAACAATAGAACCTATTCTTCTCGCCATCTTCGTGTTTGTGCAAGGTAACTCTCGTTATAACTTATAACAATCGTACCATTTTAGTTTGGTACCGAGAAGTTTTGGGCCTTCGGTCCATAATCTCACCATAACATATATTTTCTATGTTTCAGAAAGAAAATCTTGTTAACTTTTTTTTTAATATGTGTTTCATGTTTTTAATCATTTTATTAGTTAATAATGATAAACTACAAACTTCAAAATAATTGTACGAACAAAATACCATGATCTAAAATTATTGAACAAATATAGAAAATCATACAATTATTATCGAAATTAATATATTTTTAATAATATTAAAACACGCATAAACATACATCTTATAAAATATAACGATGAAAAAAATTGTTGCTTTGGGCTATTCTAGCTCTGGACGGTCCCTGTTACACTAGTCAAGCTACTTTTTTTTTTTGTAATTTCTAGTCAAGCTACATGATAAAACTCATTTGCATACATGATAAATTTAAAGATATAGAACGAAGAGCGAGGGCTAATGCATGGTGTATTGTATATGTGCAGCTGCGTTGTCGACGTTCGTGAGGTTCTTCCCGCGGGTGAAGGCCAGATACGATTATGGGATACTGATATTCATATTGACGTTCTCACTGATATCAGTGTCGGGGTTTAGAGAAGACGAGATATTGGACTTGGCCCATAAGAGACTATCGACAGTGATAATGGGAGGAGTCAGTTGCGTCCTAATCTCTATCTTTGTCTGTCCTGTCTGGGCTGGACAAGACCTTCATTCTCTTCTTGCCTCCAATCTTGACACACTCTCCCACTTCCTTCAAGGTTTTTCTTTTCTTTCTTCCCTAATTGCAATTCATTTATGTATATAAAAATGCAAAAATATCCTCCAAAAATATGTTCCTATAACTGATTTATTAAGTTCCTAAACTTGTAGGATATATTTGAAGTGTGTGTATTACATTTGAAAAAAATTAAAGATTGTGGTATTTTTAACAACATAGATATGATGATGAATTAAAAAGCTTTAAATTAGCAGAATTTGGAGACGAATATTTTGAAGCGACAGATGATGGTGACATCAATGAGGTGGAGAAGAGGAGAAAGAATCTTGAAAGATATAAAAGTGTTCTCAACTCAAAAAGCAATGAAGAAGCTTTGGTGGGTAGTGTACTCTCTTTTATAACTAGACCCTTTTGCAATAACTTGAAATGGATTTTGTATTGATGATGTATTGTTAAATTGTGCTTAGGCTAATTTCGCAAAATGGGAACCTCGTCACGGCCAATTCAGATTTAGACATCCATGGCAACAATATCTTGCCGTGGCTGCATTACTCAGGCAGTGTGCTTACCGGATTGATGCCTTGAACTCATATCTCAACTCTGATTTTCAGGTAGTTAGCATTTATAAATAATTTGTTTTCTAAATAGTTTCGCTTATAACCTATTTACCACCTATTCGGGGACTTAAACGTTGTCTAGACCAATATTTTTTAACACTCGTAAAAATATTTAATATAAATAAAACATAATGGAAATTTTTAGTCTATGTTTTAATATAGTAGATGGTTTTAATAAGAATGTTATGCATAATAATATGTTCTGTTTGCCCTTTATTTATCTTTTTGTTAGATACCAATGGACATAAAAAAGAAGCTAGAAGAACCGTTAAGAAGAATGAGCTCGGAGTCAGCCAAATCAATGAAAGAAATGTCCATTTCACTAAAGAAAATGACAAAATTATCATCTTCTGATATACATGTCCTAAACTCACAATCGGCCTGCAAAGCTCTTTCTACTTTACTCAAATCAGGCATCTTGAACAATGTTGAGCCACTACAATTGATCTCACTGACGACTACAGTCTCTCTTCTCGTCGATATTGTTAATTTAACTGAAAAGATCTCAGAATCAGTACATGAGCTCGCATCCGCTGCAAGGTTTAAGAATAAGATGAAGCCGACCGCATCACTGAAGAAGTCGGATTCTGTAAGCGTTGGTCGTGCTGCAGTGCCAATCAAGTCCCACGATAGTGACGATCATGTAGTCACAATCTTATGTGATGATGATGTATCAAACACTGTTGACCAGTGGCGTGGAAAGAGTTCAGTGGACTCTTGTCACCATGTCGCTATAAAAATTGATGATGATGATTCAGTCCATGAAAAACATGAAGATGGTGAAATACATGTACATACGAGTTGTGACTCATGTGGTCCGACTAATGCTAGTAATGTTTTAGATAGTAGTAGTAATAAGAGAATTAGCAGTAACTAACTATTTGTTATACGATTTAGGGGTGGCGGGGATGGGACTAATGGTGAATATTAAATAAAGTTCTATTGACCATGATTTCATTTTAGTCTAACTCTACCATGTATTTTTCTCTGTTTATCGTTTTTTCGTTTCAACTAAGTTTCAATAAAACTAAAATGTGTCACGCCATATCTTGATACTTCTCGATACTAAATATATATATTGAATCCAAAATAGTACAAAAAAATCTATGTTTGTCAGAAACTAGTATTATAAGTATGTGTATATCGGTCATTAAATTTTCCAAAATTACGAAGTTACGAATTCATGTTTTTTCATTGACAGAGTTATTGTTATGTCGCTCGACGGATCAAACTCTTCATTAAAAACTATGATATTTAACAAAATAATAAAATTAGGGACACTGATTGCAGATTAATTCATAATTTATTGTTTGAACAAAAAAAAATCATAATTTATTTAAGTTGAAAAATAAAAAGTGTGCAGTCAAGTAATTAGAAAAGTGTTATACATATGTTGCACTTAGAGAACAGATACGAATATCCGTAGAGAAAAAGGTAGAATCATTCTTATATAGATTATGAATGTTGCTTGATGCCTTATGTCTTCGAAAGTTCTAATAAAACAAAGAGATATTTTTGTCTAGGAGAAATTTGATTGATAAGTGTTATTGCGATATGTCATTATTAAACCCTACGAAAATGTTTAAAGGAGGCATGTTCTCGTAAACTCACGGGCTCGTGCTCCCTTTTTTTCAACTGCTTTTTCAAACATCTCGAAGAAAATGGCGGGCAAGTTAAAGTGGAGGGTAAGTTAACCAGCATTAGGTATTTGTCTCCATTATTAAACTTCAATTTTTAAAAATATTTTGTACGAAGATCCGTCATCCATTATTTGAAAAATGCTTTCAATTACTTTTATACATAATTTTTTTTAAAAAAATTTTGTGTTAGTATTGTTATTGTACATATTGCATATTGCTAACAAAATAAAAACTTCAAAAAGGTCTCAACATCATGTTTTAAAAAAAAAAATTATATTGAATCTGGTTAGAAAACATATTTATCACAAAACAAACATATTTTAATGGTTTTTCTGTACCGAGAACTAAGCATTGCTTGAATCATGCCAATCAAATTTCATGATGTGATGGTCAATGTTGTGACATCTTATGGGATGCTGATATATCAAACACTGTTGACCGGTCGCAGAAATAATGGTTGTTTCTTCTTATCTTAAGGCTAGAGTCTAGCTAGAATCAACAGACAACATATAAGTTTCTTAGGAGGTAAATGAACTAAGAATAAGGGAGAATGGGCTCTCTCACATCACATGAGCCAACCTCAAAAATATATGGGTCCAAAGATGATATAGATTACGAAATCATATATCCACTTTGTCATGTATAATTTTCACATAAGTTAGGGTATAATGAAGTCAAAAACACATGTATTTCCCATTTATGTTATGCCATGTTTCTCATGCCCAAAATATTGTTCTCCAAACTTCCACTAGGAATGCCACTTTAAGTTTCCAGTGGATTGCGGAATGCCACTTTAAGAGGCTTTCCCAAGAAAGAAGCAACTCTGGCCCAACACTCAGAAAACTAAACCTGATCAACGGCCTATGTTAGAAAAAGCTTGAAAAAAATCCACCACTTTGTTACAAAAAAAAAAATCCACCACTTAGGTCTGAAAAGACAGACTACTATCAGTCTCCATCAACATTCAGGTACACACAAAGCACTAGTAAAACTAAAACCACACCCGAAATTCAACATAAATATTTTATATAATTAAAAATAAAATAAATATTTAAAGGATGCCAAAAGAATAATAAATACAATATTTTAGGGAGTCGATGGAATCCAGTGGTGTGTGTCACGTTATAAAAGTCAGAGTTAACACTTTAATAGACAGCTTCACTTATCATGAGTGCTCCACTTGCGTATCAAAAAGCTCTTGAGATGCACCGTGCACCATCGCCTTCAGGCTTTCCGCAATTAATATTATATCAATCGAATACTAATCACATATTTAAATCCTTTTAAAAATGTTAAGGACGTTCCAGATTAAACGAACCACTAAAGAAGAAACAAACAAAAGTCTAGCGATAACGACGTTAATGCGTTTCGAGTCAATAGAAGTTTTCTATTACTTGCTAAAAGTTCTGCTGATGTGATCTTAACCGTACAATTAAAGTGTCGAAAGGTACACTTAACATTTGAGCCCAACAAATATAAAAACGCGTTCAGATTTCTTTTTGACTTTCGTATACGTTTTCATCCAATAAATTATAACTAATGTATGTTTTACTGTTTACCATTGGGAACAGAGAGATGAATTACCTTTCATCAGTTAGGTAGAATAGCTGCACCTCACTATCTCTCTTGTTGAATTGTGTCTAATAGTCCACGTAAACGAGAAGCAATCCCCTCTTACCGGATTTGAAGGCATTTTTCAAGGCCATTTAACACAAAAAGATGGGCCTGTAAGTATTTTCTTCTCTCTCTTTTACATTCTCATTTTGATGATTTTACTTGTCAGTTGTTCAATGTTTGCGCTACATATGGGGAAGTCTGTATTATTGAAAATTCTCACGGTGGATTAGTTTCCTTTGTAGTTTCTCTGTTCTAAATTCTAATCCTTGATGACATTTATTACCATCATGGAATGTATTTGATGTCGTGATATTGTTAACAGAATCGAACAAGGCCCAATTATTCAATTTATAGATCTACCAAAAAAAGTTTTTAAAATACCTTGGCTAGCACAAGGCCCTGAGTTTCTCTGTGAGTCGGGCCTGCATTCTATTTAACATGTACAGTATATAATGTATCATTTTTGTTTTCGACAATTTGTTATCAATGAGCAAGACATGTAAGTTAATATTTTGGGTTTTTTCTTCTTTCTGTCACTATCCGAATTTCAATCTGGCTAAAAATGCAAACTCTTGTTTCCAAAAATGGATAAAATTAAAATAACATCACGAGAAATTACATATATTAAAAAGAAAATTAATTTCAATAACCACCAAATTTGTTATAATTATTAGTCTAACCAAGAAATAATTGAACATCAAATTTTCTAAATATATCAATCATATTAATGCATGGTATATTCATGTATTTTTTTTTATAATTGTGAGGATCCGGAGATCGAAGTCAATCGATTAATTTTACGAGGTTTTCAGTAGCCAAACATTCTTATCATTTAAGGCAGTTCGGATGGCCAGTGGAGATCCAACTGCGGGTTCGCCAATACGTATCTAATTCGTGTATTTTTCAATAACATGATTTCTTTTCTCCAAAATTTTATCAAGTCAAGCAAATATATAGTGGTGCGGATAGTTGTAGAGCATCTTAACCAATGAGTATCTAATTCGTGGGAAATGTGATTTCACGAATTCTCACGAGATTTTGTATCCCATCTCGCAAATTTGTTAGAAAATAAATTGGTTTTATTTACCATCGTTATAGGGAAATTAGAATTACATAACCTTTTCAATATTATGTTACATAATAAAATTTAGATAGAAGTTTTGTTTGACAAACATTTTTCTAAATGAAATTTAGGCACAAAGATAATTTATCTTGTAAACTAGTTTCCATATTGTATACTATATGATATACATATATTCATAATTGATAATGTTGTATTATTTTCCTAAATTAATAGTGGAAGAAATTGACATAATGGATCGCGTAGCAAATAAGTAATGAAAGAAAAATCTTATAACCAGTTTTACAATGTTATTAGATTCTGATTCATCTTTTAAAATAGCGAGTATATTTTTGTCTTCATTTTTATGAAAATTTTAATTTTTATATTTGATTTTTTGTAACTATATTCGTGTTTATATTAGTTTGATTTAATAGAATAGTCTATAAAATAAATGAAATATATAGTTGGACATAACATTTATCAGTACGCTATATTTTCATTTTAATAGAATAGACACTACAAGAAAAACGCGTTTTTATAGCGGACGAATAACGCTATATAACAATACGATAGCGCTTTTCCAAGCGTTGTATCATCGCCCATCATAATATATCGAGAGCATTAAATAGCGGTATTTTGTTGTGCTATCTTTGCTTCCGCTACGATAGCGCTTTTATTTCTGCAATTAAATATTCTTTAATAACATATATTTTTTGTTATTGTTTCTATCATAAAAAATTAAAAAAAATTAAAAAAATTAGAAACATAATTAAAATTTAAATTCGTTTATATATTTAATTTTTTTTATTAAATAAAATGATTTATAATTAAACAGGTTTACAAAAACAAAATATGATTTACAAATTAAAAGTCTTAAACCAAAACTTATTAAACCAAATAAACCAAAAATCTAAACCAAGATTAAACGTAATTACTAAGTAAACCTAAAACTAAAACTACTTTTCCCTAAGCCGTCTCCCTCCAGTCTATACAGTCGTCGGTGTCCATCCCGTCCTCCTCCATTCACCATTGTCCTCCTCCTCCATTCACTGTGTCAACCAAACCCTCACGTCTCTGTCTTCTATCCTTCTCTATCTCTCTCTCTTCTTCTTCTTGCTCGGCTCCGGGTCCACCTCCACCACCTCTGCCATCTCCACGCAACAGGTTCTTCAGATCCGGCGTGTCGACCAAGCCCTCACGCATCTTCTCTTCTTCTCCGCCTCCCTTCTTCTTCTTCTTCTTGTATGATTCCACCTCCACAACCAACGCTAGCTTCCTCTGACATCTCCACACCACAGCTTCTTCAGATCCGGCATCGTTGAAGACAAGAGAGGCTCCGTCGCAAGATGCGGTTGACTTCGTCAGCTTCCTTTCTCTGCAGAAGAATCAAAACACACAAACACAATTAGAAAATAAAACTGATGAGAAACCAACACATGAACTTTATCAATCTTTTAAAACCCAGAAAATGTGATTGAATAAAAGCAGAGATTGTGGTAAAGAGAATAGAAGAGAGATTGACGGGAGATTGATAATAATCTTTAGAAAGAGAAGACCAAAGGTCTACAAATCTGAAAAAGAAGAGGAACAGATCTGGGCCTTCAAATATAATCTCATCCAACGGATGAAAAAGTGATCCATGTGCTTAAAATTTTGGCCAATGAGAACTCTTCTTTACACACAAAAGAATACCTCTTCGTTGTTTCCTTTTTAACGAGAAACTCTTGTTGTTTTTGGTTATTATACATGTATTTTTACTTTGAACAATAAAAAAACATGTATTTATAATTTCACAATCTAAAACTTATGAATTATACTTAAATGATTATGTTTCAAGTTTCTAAATCTCAGTTAATGCTTATATTCTTGTAATTATGATTAAATTTATATAACTAAAATTTTAAAATTATATCTTAGTGTTTATGTTTATAACTTTAAAGTTAGAAGTTAAGATTTAGGGTATAGAATTTGGTTGGAGATTTAAGGATTTGTGTTTTGAAAGTTATGTATTAAGATAAAAAGAACTAATTTTAAGTTTATGTTTAAGATTTGAAATTATAATATGAGAATGTTAGATTTTAAAGTTTGTGTTTAAAAATTTAGGGTTTAAAACTTGTTTAGTGTTTAGGGATTCAAAAAAGTAAATATAGCGTTTTAATTATGTTTGCTATTAAATGTACGCTACCATAGCGTTTCCAATTATGTTGCTATAACATAGCGTTTCCAAAAATACAAACGCTATCTAAAATTAACGGATATTTCAACCATAGCAGAAAGCGAAAAAAACGTTATCCTAGTCTGCTATTAAAACGCATTTTTCTTGTAGTGAGATATGCTTTAAGGACATTTTTGTTTTGTGAAATGATGTTTTTTAATAGAATAGATATACTTTAAGGGCACCTTTCTTTTGTGAAATGACAGATAAATCGTCAAAAAGTTGATCAATTCAAATATGTGCATCTCGTTGACTTGCGTATTTATATTTCATATACTGACTCTCGTGATGTCATAAACTTACGAACATTTTCATTTGGTAAATGGCCAGATACATCAATCATTTATCAATGAAAATATACACTTCGTTCCCTCCCATATCTTTCATAAACTACAACTATCAAATACTCCGGATATTAACATGTATGAAATACAATCCGGCTGCTATATGAATGAATACTTTTACAGAAGTGATCAGCGCTTTAGCTTTTAATCTATTATTCGATCAGTGTCGCAAATACGCACCACAGTTTCAACATAAAATTTAAAATGCATTAAGTAGATGATTGGTTGGCTGGTTAAAATATCAAATGTACCCTTTAAACGATATTTGATGAGTCATATATACCTTTGTAAGAAAAACTGAATCAAAGATGTAAATATGAAAAAAAAATTACAAGGGCAAATATTCACTTTACCATTAAGTATTCAACTCTCTTAGTTATCTGAAAAAAATATCTGCAAGTAAAAAAAAGAAGAACATTGTAGTGTAGTCCCCACTTGTCTCTCTTCCACTCCAAATAAACCCCATTAGTCTTTTCAGATTTTTTGTACACATCCTCCACCATCTTTCTCCTCTCTTTATCCTTCTTCATCTCTCCTTTGCCAGCCTTCTCTTTAAGTTATTCTCAAGATCAAATAGTTCCTTCTTTGATCTCACTTGCATAACTAAAATTTCATGTAACCCAAACAAGAAAAGAAATATCATTGAAGAGAAGCTACTAACTACAAATGTCTATTGATCCATCATCTGAACGTGTTTGCTATGTCCACTGCAACTTCTGCAGAACTATTTTAGCGGTAATCTCTCTCTATTTCCAAACTTCCTTATGTTAAAAATGGAAATCTTTCTCAGAAGAAAAGTGTGTTCGATAACAACTAAGAGATAGATCTCATTTTTCCTAACTTAATTCAACAGTTATGATATTATCTTTCTGTCAATTACTTAATTGGTGATAAATATTTTATGATGAAATTTGCATATGTCTTATGAATCAACTAACTTACTCGTCTGGCTGTTGATGAGGATATATAAGGGAAGTTTCGTAATTTGATAAGATAAACGAAACCCTAAAAAATGTCTTTTTCTTTTCTGGAGATGAATCTCTCTCTAACGGGTGATGAGATATATACCAAAATAAGTAAAATAAGTTCGGTAATTGAATCATAAATTATAGTGCTCAGAGCCCATATTTTAATTAATGAAATTTCTTGTTGAACAAAAAAAAAATTATAGTGCTCAAACAAAGTATACTCAGAGGAAAGAGCTCCTGAACATTTTTAGGGCTCTATGTGTAGGTTTATAGCTAGTCTACAACAAAAAGCATCTTCTTTCCCTGGTCTCGCAATTTTCTGAAGTTTCTTTGTCGCTTTAGAGATATATTTTTCTTTGGTGTTTTAGTAAATTCTTCATTTTCATAAATACTACTCATAATTCTCTAAGTTCCAATCGCCATTAGTACTTCCTGTATAAGAATCGGTAGAGAGTTGCTGCTTGTATCCGTGTGATACAGGCTCAAAAACTTTCACTATATAAGTTTTCCAGCTTTGTAGTCTGACTTCATAATTCTGTATGTATAACTGTAGTATGTGACACATGTATACATATATCATAGCAATCATAGATCATTGATCTACAAAGCGTGGTCCATGTAAAATGTTTACATCACATCACCAGTTGATAATGTTAAAAAAAACATTATTTGGTTCTCAAATTTTCCTTTTTCCTACAGTGAGGTGAGGCTAAATTTATTATATATATATATATATATATATATATATATATATATATATATATATATTCAATTTTGATTTAAATGTCACTATTTTTCCAGCTTCATAGGCTGCTGGCTTGACATTGTTTACTATTTAATGGTTTTACTAGATTTTGACCCGCCCTCCCAGAGTGTGGGTATATTTTTTGTTATAAATTTTATTTAAAAAAATTTCTATATTTGCAATTTTTAATCAGATTTTTTTTTAATATTAATTTAGTTTAGCATAATTTTTGGTAACTATATTAAATATGTCAAATTGCATAACTATCCACTTGTTCCATGTGCATTTCAAAAATTACTTTTAATTTTATTTCTAAAGTTTGCAACATATTATATTTTATGAGTAGTTATCTAATATAATTAGTCAAGAATATTCGTACCTGATTCTGAATCAATCCAAAAACCAAAATCTCATACTCCATTAGATCTAGTATTTATACTCGAACAGTTCTTAAAGTGTTATATCTGAAAACTAATTTCAAACCAGTATGCACGGAAAAACGAATAATTTTTTTAAAAATTACTTTGAAATAAAGTTTTATTATATTCTGTTAAATATGTGTGTCTAAGTGGATTAATATAGAATAACATTTAATAAAATTTAAAACATATTTTTAATTGAATGACCTATTTTAAACCCGTTAAAATAAATAAATTTATATGAATATTTTTCAAAACTCAAAGTATCACAATTTTAAAATATCTTGAGTTTTTAATTTGGAAAATTTCAAAATATATATGGTTACAAAATATGTTTTTAGTGTGTAAATACTTACAAAATATGTTTTTAGTTTGTAACTACAATAATAAGTCAAGTTTCATAACTATGCACTCATGTCATATGTATTTGAAAAAAAAAACTATTTTTAAATTTTATTCATAAAATTTGCCACATACTATATATTTTAGTAGTTTTTATATTATATCAGTTATAATTGCCATGTTTTCTTACTAAACTTAAGTAGATGTTTTATAAAAAACATAACTGATACATGTCACCACGTTAATTACATCTCACGATGTCAAAAAAAACAATTGCATCTCAAATTCTCAATATATAACTGCTCGTCTTTTGTAACTGATTAAATTGAGTGGGTGGACACTAATATAAAAAGAAAAAATAATTAGATGCAGTTAGAAAATTAAAGTAGATCCCGATTTTTATGGTTTTCGTAAATGGTGGTTACAAAAAAATATATTTAGATGCAGTTAGAAAATATAAAATTTATTTTTGTGTATGTATTGTTGAAAAAAATTAGTTAGACACAACCTTATCAATAGGTCATGCTGGAGAATTAATAGAATAGATGTAACTATTTAATAATATCCATACATTTGAATGTTTGATTTTGATGTGTGTTTACATATATCTGTATATATGTAACATATAAATCAGTGATTTATGATCCGTAACCTATCACGAAAACCTGACTAGAACACTTAGTCAAAACGTAGTTTATACTAGTGTAGTAGTGGTATCCCAAGTGCCATAACTCGTATATAAGTCATTTACTAAAGTGTGTGAGGTTTTAGAAGATTTTTCAAAAGGAGCAATCACTAGAAACTCTTCGAAGTTGATTGTTTCTAAACGTTATATATACTACATATAAATAAATAGTGGAGATGTAGCATCACTCTGGTTAGGGACAAAACGGGCACATTTAATTTTAAAAATGTTGAAGGTCGTCTTGCACAGAATAGGGGTGGTATTGTAGTGGAAAGGACAAAAGATTTGTTCTACCCAGTTCGAGCAACAATTTCTTGATCTATACAGAACTACAGACTGTTAAATCATGGCGGATCTTGACCACTTCGGATTGGATGCATACACAAAAATAAAGAAGATTATAATATAAGATGGTACCCTCACATAACGTGCTAATGACTTTATGGGCTGTGGTTAAGGTCAGGTCGTTTTCTAACATGACTGTCTTCTCCTTACAAGCCTTCATCAACCATTCTTCTCTCTTTACTATCTTTTATCATATTGCCTTGAGGATTGTGTGTCAGACATATAATAATCAGAACCCACCATACACAAAAATACATGCCTCATACATTTATATATACATATTCTTAAGTGACTCTCTTTTTTTTTGTCACGAAACTTAAGTGACTCTCTTACACAGTTTTTTTTTCATTTATTAATATAATGAATGCAGATGCATGACAAGTTTCAATGTTTGGATTATATTTAAGAAAACTATGGACCATCTTGACATATGAAAGATATAAAATATACTATCTGATTTCCTTCTATATAAACACACACAAATGTTTCAGATTAAAATGTACTAATATATATACATTTTAATTATTTAAAGGCATTGGCAAACCCTAAATATTGATCATAACCTTCAGTTGATCTTAAGAATTTTCTCTGACTAATCTATTAGCAAGTCAACAAAAGAAAAGCTTTTTTTTATACTGGAAAATATTAGTTCGATATGCATTTGTCAAATCAGTCCCTGTTCTATAATTAACCAAAAACGTACTGTTATATATAGAATGGAATAGTTAACATACGTACCATCCCAATAAAATCCATCGTTGGTTATTGCATGCAAGGTATAATTATGTTATACCCTATATATCACAGTATAGATTGTTCTAACGAACCAGTCGAATTATAGAATAGTGGTAAACAAGACAATAACTTGTCCGCATAGGCAAATGATTTAAGAGACTTTGCAAATTAATATGTTTGATCAGGTAAGTGTACCATACGCAAGCTTGTTCACACTTGTGACGGTGAGATGTGGCCATTGTACCAATTTGATCTCTCTCAACATTGGAGTGTCACTTCATCAAAGCTCTCCTCCTCCCATTCATCAAGATCTTCAGGTACCATAATAATCATTATGACTTCAACATTTTGGTAGAATTATGGCTGATATAGTCTTTGTAATCACGAAGCAGCATAAGCAACACATAACCTCTTCGGTAACAAGAAAAGAACACGGATCATCATCTAGGAGCTTCGATCATTTCTCGACCACATTGTCAGACCATGTAGAACGAGAGGCTCCTAGAATGCCTCCTATTCGCCGTAAGTCGCTCTTTACCCTCTCACATGTGATACACAAGTTATTTGAAGTTTGCGTACATATATATGCAATAAGTCCATAATTTCTATTTTTCATGGCAGCGCCTGAGAAAAGACAACGCGTTCCTTCGGCCTACAACAGATTCATCAAGTAAGTGTTAACTAATTTTAAGTTCTTCTATAAATGATATTTTCTCAGCTCCTTCACGAGAAGTTTAATAACTATTTATTCCTAATTAGAGAGGAAATCCAAAGGATCAAGGCTGGTAATCCACAGATTAGCCACCGCGAGGCGTTTAGCACAGCTGCGAAAAATGTAAGCTCCCTTCTTTTATCATTCTTTCACGTAATATATGAACTAAATAGTCTACGAGAGGTAGCTCAAAACAAAATTCTTTATAATTTACAGCACCGACGATGTCAGCTATGAAGAATATACAAATAAAATAGCATTTTGAAGTAGGAAAAGACAAACCGTAACTATAAATCTATATAATATAGTCTTTTCTTATAAAAAGCTTAGTAAAATTGTAATTCTTAACGCTATTTTAAGAAAAAAATTTATATTTATTAGATAACCAATCTTAAAAACAGATATGCAAACACATGATTAGATAAAATCATCTATTTCTGATAAGTATTAGAGATGCCGTAAACTAATTAGTGATGGGAAAATTCTAGGGTTTGATCTTTTCATTTTTGTGAGCTAGGATGAAACTTTTGAAATATAAGTATATGTATTGTAGTGGATTCTACTATGCACAAGTGGTGGAATGTTTATTACAGTATACTTTTGTAAAAACTAAATTTGCCATTTTTGTGTGTAGTGGGCACATTTCCCTCACATTCACTTTGGATTAAAGCTGGATAGCAACAAAAAAGGCAAGCAAATAGACCAGACAGTTGCAGGCCAAAAGTCTAATGGCTATTACTGAAGCTTTTACATATATATTAATAAATGGCTACTATATATATATGTATGTGTACGCTGATGATAATGGAAGAGAAGGCCAGGAAGAAGAAGATCATGCGCGCATTAGCATTACCTTACTTATATATATATATATATATATATATATATATATATATATATATACATATACATGTATGTTCCTTTCTTTTTCATGTGTGGTTTCCATCTATAACTTCGTTTCTAGCTTATATTATCCTAAATAAATGAAGCCCGAATATGGTTTTCACATTTGAACCTAATTATATAAGAAGAATCTCCTTTAAGAAGATCGTAATATCATTTTTCTTTTTCCTCGTTCTGAAAAGGTGTAACTTTTTGCGTGGTCACAAATTTATATATGCGAAGTTTATACTCAATAGCAGTTGTAGATACTACTAACGCACAAGCTTACAGGAATACGAGTGATTTTATATCAATTTCTATTAATGTTTAGAATTTTGAAATAATTAAAAGGAGTTTTTTTCAAGAATCATATGTAAATAGAAGTGTGGTTGGACTTTACATAGTTATTTCTGTATATTATAAAGATAGACTTATTCTTGGGTTCACCCCTAGAGTGAACCTAGAGGTTCACCCAACCAATAGGAATCACTCATTTCACAATTGATATCTTTTAAAAAAGGAAACAAAATATTATCAAGTTATATTATGTTTTTAAAATACAAAAAAAGTTAAAAATAAATAAAAATAGTAATATATGCAAAAAAAGTTTATTTTTTTTAACTTCGTCATCAAACACTAAACTCTAAATTCGAAACTAAAATATTAAACACTAAATCTTAAAAATACCAAATCCTTAATCCTAAAAAGAGTTTAGGGGTTAAAATTAAAAGTCTAATATTTTTAAGATTTATTGTTTTAGTGTTTTGTATTTTTGATTTAAAATTTAGGATTACCCAAGGGTTTATGATTTACCCAAAGGTTTAGGGTTTAGAGTTTAGGATTTAGGGTTTAATATTTCGATAATGGCACTGAAATATCTAATTTTTTTTTTGCATATACTAGAGTTTAGGGTTTAGAGTTTAAGATTATCCAATGGTTTAGCGTATACCCAAGGGTTTAGGGTATACTCAAGGGTTTAGGGTTTATGATTTAGGGTTTAGGTTTTTTTTTTGATGATATTAAAAATATTTTTTTTTATAAATCATTTTTTGTAACTACTATTATTTTTATTTTATTTATTTTAAAAACATAATATAACTTGACAATATTTTATTTCCTTTTTTAAAAGATATCAATTGTAAAATGAGTGATTCCTATTGGTTGGGTGAACCTCTAGGTTCACTCTAGGGGTGAACCCAAGAATAACTCATAAAGATATATGTACATATAAGCCCATGTATAGTAGTATGTACAGTAGTAATAGAGTGGTAAGAAAATAAATTCCATCTTGGGATATGATATGGTAACTTTTATGGTGCTGACTGCTGGGATTATTCTGAAAATCACTCATTCCAAAGAAACATTCTTTACAAAAAGCAAAGGCTCCCAATGAATAATAAATTGCTTGATTCAAACAGTTTTTATTTCTTTTTAAAGAACAATTTGATTAGAGATCAGTGCTCGTGTCTTCTCCTATCAGCCGCAAAACTCGCAATCCGGTTGAATATCATGATTATAATTAGTCACGCTTTTTTTCGTAAATTAATTAGTCACGCTTTTTTTTAGAAGGTCACTCCGGCAGCTTTGAAACTTTTATTTTGAATGGTTGCGCGCCTGATTAATTTACGCAAGCTAGCTAGCGAATTTTTGTATGACACAAATAGAATTTTGGAAAATATAGAAGTATATTGCTATGCAGTGACCATTTTCCCCGTTCACAACCATGGATACGAACTTGTCTATGTTATTATAAACATGAAATGTGTGTAGTATACTTGTAAATGGTCAAAATAATAGTTGTGTCAACACTCTCCAACACTCTCCAACACGTTCTTACTATTTTTTCAACACTCTCCAACACGTACACCTTCCATCGTCTCTCGTCCATGCACACACAATTAAAGAAAGAAAAAAAAATAGTAAGAACTTGCGTATAATAGCGGACATACATACAATGAAAAAGGGAAGTGAGAAAGAGAAGAGAACGTTTAATGAAGGGGGGTCCAAAAGAAAAACAGAATCTGAAACGTCAAATCATGTTAGTTGGGGGTCTTTGGATGTCTTTGGCTCTTTGTGCCCTCTTGACGGGTCTTGTCCACACACCTTATTAATCTTTCTTTTTTCACTGCGTTTTTTCTTCCATTATTATGTTTTTATTTTATTTTCAACTTCCATTTTCATTAGGGTTTTTGTTATGATCATAAAGTGAAACAGTATATATGTCATGTATATATGAACATAATTAAAAGTGACTAATTTTATAAACACACACACAAATAGTTTCTTTAAAAAGAAAAACTGTATTCAAAAGTAGACAACGATATTGAAAAGTAAGATTTGTTCTAGGAAACTTACATAGAAGATCATATATATACACTTCATTCTTCTTCTTTTCATTAGGTAAATTTTAGTTTATTTTTAAAATGTACCTTTTTCTTTTCTTCGACCATTTTCCTTCTATATATAGAGTGAGAAATAGATGTAGAGGTCACATACTTTTTTTTTCATTTGTGTATATCCATTTTAGAAGTATATATGGGTAACCAAAAAGTTGTAATATAACAAAATAAGTGTTTGTTAGTTTCTTAATTGAGTTGGTCAAACATACTATCTAGTACAAAGTGTTATGACATTTTTCATTGTTTCTCGGAGCATGCACTTAAATAACAAGGCCACGTTCTTATAAACAAACAAGAACAATTTCTGCAAGAAAAAACCTACTTAAACTATTATATTAAGCTTTCCAAAAGTGTGTTAATCATGAAGTCAAGTCTTCTTCGTTTATAAATAGACTTGCAAAATTGTGAAACATGCATTTATTGCAAAATACACTTATACCTAACCTATCAGACATAAGTTAGGAAGCAAACTTGTAGATTGTGAAGTTATGTGATCTAGGAAACTCGTGCGTGTTTAACCTGAAACAAGAACGTTACATCAAAAGACTATATAATATAATTATTTATTGTTTGCATCAAAAACAGAGTTCGATAAAGAAATGTTGCAATCCCGTGGCAACTACAATAAATCTGCAAAAGTTATTTTTTTTTTAAACTAAGGCAAGTCATATACTGCAATGAAAGACATCAACACACTTCCCATCCAAAGCTTCCCATCTTTCTCCTCCACTTCACTCACCGCCTTCACCACTTTCCCTTGCTTGTCCTCCAACACTTTCAGCACTTTCCCTTCTTCACTGTACTTCACGGCAACAGCATGAGGCCAACCACCTACCTGAAGCAAGTACTGGAACTTCACTGTTATTGGCAGCTTCAGGAACAACTTCCTCACGTTTGGATGATGCGCCATCACGTGTGTGAATATGTTGCGGTGACAGTGGACCGCCACCCAGAAATCTCCGTCTTTGTTTGTGCGGATGTTGTCAGGGAACCCATGCAATAGAGCTACCACTTCTGATGTTCCTGCTTTTTCCCCTTTCAACCAGTATTTCCGTAATCTGAGTGACAAAAAAAAAGAGGTCAACATGAAACTCATCACTGGACCAGGGTGGATACAACATGAAAACTATCATCACAATCCTTCCATTTAGCTTCAGATATAAGTACAGATAGCAGAAGTTATGCCAATGTATGTATAACACACAATGATGTGGAAGAATGAGAATGAAAAGATGGTACTTGTTGGCTAAGATGGAGACAGTGAGGGATTAAGATGAAGGACTCACCTTCCAATTGATCCTTCACAGAAAATGAAAAAGGAGCCGTCTTTGCCAAGTGATAAGCCATTAGGGAACTGGAGATTTCTCAAGAGAGTAGTAGTCTCCTTTGTTTCTGGATTGTATTTCAACACTCTCCCGGTGTCTTCCCCGGAGACAATCAAGTGCATGAAGTTCCTGAAAAAATGGGTTTAAAACAAACAATAATCAGGAACGTTTAGAAGCGCAGTCACAACAACACTAAGACGCACAGTTGGTTAACACAGTTCACAAGCTTCACTGAAGGTCAAGTTTTATTCAACAAGACACAGGAAACACAGTTCAAAGTCATAGAACCTTTTTACATACCTTCGCTGGAAAACAGAGCTGCTGTCTGTAAAGTAGACATTCCCTTCTTCATCAACGTCAAGATCATTAGTAAATCTCAAAGGCACTCCATCCGCCTCAGTTGTAAGAGAAGTAGCCAAACCTCCTTCAGGACCGACCTTCATTATCCCAAAATACGCATCCGCGATGTACAACTCCCCAGTTCTCTTGTGGAACCGAAGACCCAAAGGCCGTCCACAGATATGTTCATTCTTTAAGTAAGCCAACAGTGAAGACTTTGTATCACACAGTTCTGACCTAAACATACATAACATCACAGTATTTCAAACACACCTTAGTAGTAAATAGGCCTGGACAAAAGAAAACTAAGCCGAACCAAAAAAACAGAAAATTTGGAACTGGACTGAAACTCTCAAATATTCCTGGATAGTTCTTATATTTCTAATATATCCAAAATAACTGAACTGAACTAAAACCCAGCTGGTAACTGAATACATAATTATTTAATTATATATACATATAACATAATCAAATATATATATATATATATGTGTATATGTGATTTAAAAATATATTAAAAATATTCAAAAAATATTTGAAAAAACTTTTAATAAATATCCAAACTATCCGAAATCATCCAAAATTATCTAGATATTTTTAACTAAAATATCCAAAATAATTTTAATTATCCGAGATTTTTATCCAAATCATACTAAATCATTAGGTATTATATTAGAAATACCTGATATTTTACTTGAATTACCCGAACTAACCAAACAAAACTGGAACAGAACTAGAACCAGAGTTTTAGACGGCTCCTAAAAACTAGCTGAACCGATCCGAACCTAAAATTTGCTGGTTCCTATATGCATCTTTTAACACCCTATCTGAATGACCAGATAATCCAAAATACCCGATTCTATACTCAAAATGTCTATGCCTACTAGCAAATTATCACAAAACTGGATTCCAATTGAACTAACAGACTCACCGATTGTTCGACGTATAAGCAAAATCGTTCCATCGAGTACCATCCCAAAAGAGGATACGACCGTCGGCGACGCCGGTGTAGGGACCACGACCGAGCGGATCGAAAGCAATGCTCTCCGGACCCTGAACCTCGTTCGAGAATCTGATCTCGGAGTTCTGGAGAAGGTTCTCGTGGTCTCTCTCCTTGGGGAGAGACGAGAGCGGCGGCATGTCGATCTTGTGAGTCTGGAAGTCAGGGTACTTGGAGATGGAGCTGTGTTTGAAGGGGTCGAGAGCGCAGTAGACGGCGAAGAGGAAGAAGATCTTCGAGAGTTTGGAGAAGACAGTGGTCGCCATATTCAATGGGGGTTGGAGTTTGTGACGGAAGGGGATGAGATTTTATGGTTGGGGAAGTTGATGTTGATGATGATGATCGGAGAGGGAGTAGTTGAAAATTTTCAACATTTTCAATTCAATGATAAAAAGAAATTAAATGGAATAGGTTAAATAGTAACCGACACGTGGCGAGGTTTTATTAGTTAGTTTACTGAAACGATATGTGAGAGCGGCGTAGAGGAGTAGTGAGGGAAAACATTTGTTTGTGTTGTGTCTGGTGATATCGATTTTTTCGATCTGAGGAAAGAAGAGAAAAAAAGAGAAGTGCGAAGAATCATTAATCGTAGATGGGAGAATCGAGGTCGTTTGCGGAGGGATTCAAGGGGTTCTGGGAGGAGAGGTTGTCGTTCCTGGAGAATTACACGAGGTTCACCAAACGCGACACGCCTCTTCCTTCTTGGTCTTCCTCCGACGTTGAGGAGTTCATAGCTTCCGATCCCGTTCATGGACCCACCGTAAATACCTCTCTTTCTCTCTCTGGTTGATTTGTTATTTGATCCATTATCTATGTAACTAGCTATTCTCGTACATCTCCTCTGATTGATTGCTTCTCCTGTTCGTGTAGAGCTTCTGTTTGTTAGGCCCATACGCATATATATATATAGGCTAACATTATGTAACATTCAATTTCAGCTGAAAACAGCTAGGGAAGCTGCGACTTTTGGTGTTGCCGGAGCTGCACTCGGAGCTCTATCTACTGCCGCTTTTGCCTGGAAATATTCTAGGAGTCCGCATGGTAAAACACGTTTTCTCTCTATGACTAACCATTCAATCTATGATAGAAATGATAATTTCAACAAATATTGATAGAGCGCTATGCAGCGGCTTGCATGTTGCCAAATACGCTTTTTTGAATTGTATTTTTGTATTTCTATTGGTAAGTTCCGACACCTCTCTAATACTGCTGTTGGTGCGGCGACAGGTGCTGCATTGTCCTTCTTAGGAGGAGGTGTTTTTGGTTGGACCTTTGGGCAGGAAGTTGCGAACCACACCTTGCAACTCTATAAGCTGGACACAATGGCGGCTCAAGTTAAGTTCATGGAATGGTGGGAGCGCAAATCTCAATGAAGGTCTTGAATCCAAAATAACAAAGACTGTTGCTACTTTTTCCATCGAAGTATCTATATTGCAATCAGCTTGAAATGTGATAAAAGTTAAATCCATTTCCAGACCTTTTTTATTATGTTATCACTCGTTGAACATGTTTGTTTTTCTTGTCTCAATAATACATGTCCTCACATGGAGAGTGTTTTTTTGTGGAACCGAATTTGAAAGAAACCCAATAATGAAATGGTCTCAAAATATTGGGACTTGAAGATGATAAGTAAATAATTAGCCTTTGAAGCATATATATAGCATACAACAAGCTGCGAGATCCAGGGGTAAGGTGTACTCCACTCTATTTGAAAGAATTGAAGAAGCTCACAGTGTCTGCAAGTGCAACGATGAAGGAGTCAACGTCTTCCTTTGTGTTGTAAAAGTAAAGGCTGGCGCGTGCACTTGCATTCACTCCAAGATACCGGTGTAGTGGCTGCGCGCAGTGGTGTCCTGACCTTATCGCAACTCCATGCTGCAACATACAATAGTTTCTTATAGTTTTCATCCTACAATGGATATTCTAATGAAAGGGAGAAGTTAGTGTGCCCTTATCCTCCTCGAGGTACTAATTCTTATCCAGAGAATAAATATTCATTGAAGATAAGAGAAAAACAGTATATGATGGCACAGTTATTGACATACCTGTTGATCAAGAAAGGTTGCCAAATCAGTTGGGTGCAGTCCCTCCACATTGAAGGAACAAAGAGCTGCCCTTCGAACACTTTCAGAAGGCCTTGGGCCGTATATCCGAACATCAGGCACTGAAGACAGTTTCTCGTACAAATAGTTAGCAAGCTCTACCTGGACGACATAAGAAATTATAAATTACAGTTAGGAAAGGTAAATGTGGAATCCAAAACATCTTTTAGCTCGTACAAATAGTTAGCCTCTACCTGGACGACATAAGAAATTATAAATTACAGTGGTAAATGTGGAATCCAAAACATCTTTTAGCTAGTCTAGAAAGATCAGTGCGCCTGGCTATAGTTCAGTGACTGGTTGATGTCAAGTTGTAGAAAAATCATATCAAACCTCATATTCATGGATTTTCGGCATGCCAATATCTGACAAGTAATCACATGCTGCTCCAAGGGCAATTGCTTCACCAATTGCAGGTGTTCCAGCTTCAAATCTGGTATAATATCGAACTCTACTTATCAACAAACTGCAGCAAATATACAAATAAGTAACTAACATAAGTAGAAACCAAACCTGGATGGAGGTTCTGCATAAGTCGAATGATCAAGAAATACATCTGAGATCATTTCTCCGCCACCTAAAAACATCATGGAAACAAAAGGAAAAATAAGTTTGGGATTCAATTCAGGAACATCCTTGATTAATCAGAAAAGATCGTTGTTTCCATTGAATTACATACAAATAGACAGCTTACCTAAGAATGGAGGCATGGCAAGTAGAAGATCACTTTTACCATATAAGAACCCAATGCCTGTAGGTCCACACATCTGAAGCATGAATATCACTTTTTAACTATAAGCTTGACACAAGGCTTATTATGTATCACAAGAAGAAAAGTAAACAATTCCAACCTTGTGAGAAGACGCAACTAAGAAATCAGCGTTTAGCTTCTGGACATCAACCACCATGTGGGGAACACTTTGACAAGCATCCACCAGAACTTTCGCTCCAACATCGTGTGCCCAGACCACAATCTCTTCAACAGGAAGAGAAGATGCTAAACAGAAGGAAACAAAAAAACAGAGGTTAAAATTTTACCCTAACCCTGTTTTCTTTCACGGAACTGATTATAATAAGAACACGAAAAAAGGTGTCTACCAAGAACATTTGATACATGATGAACAGCCACGAGTTTTGTCTTTTCAGAAATCATCTCTCTCAACATGTCTATGTCCGGGACTTCATCTTCATTCAAAGTCACAAACTTTAGAACTGCTCCAGTCTTTTGAGATACAATTTGCCAAGGAACAATGCAACTATGATGTTCAGCCACTGTAAGTATAACCTGAAAAGCTAGCACCATTCAAAATCTCATTTGATATAAGTAAAAGAAACTTTGAGAAAGCAAACAAAGGACTTTATGCATACAAAAAAAAGTGCAGCAACAGTGTACAGTAGTAATAACTAGTTAACTATATTGGCTTCCAGCAGATGGGCACGCACCTCGTCTCCTGGTTTGAGGTTAGAAAGACCCCACGAATAAGCAACAAGATTGATGGCTTCAGTTGCATTCCTAGTGAAAACAATCTCTCTACAATCGGAAGCATTGATGAAACGAGCTACTTTCTTCCTAGCCAGTTCAAATTCATCTGTAGCCTTGGCACTACAATCATTCAAAACAACCTTTTATCAATCAATCAATCAATCAATCAGATGATCAAAATCCTAGTTAACAGTGAAAACTAAGTACCACCTTAAGTAGTGGATTCCTCTGTGAACGTTTGAATTATAGAACTCGTAGTAATTCTGCAAAGCTTCCAATACAGCAGCAGGCTTCTGAGAAGTCGCAGCACTGTCCAAGTACACAAGCTTAGACCCATTCACTTCCTGAAAAAACTCAATTTTGCTTTTCAGTAATCGCAATCCATACGGATTTCAAATAGAGAGTGAGTTGATCACCTGGTGTAGAATTCGGAAGTCTTTACGAGCGCGATGGCCGAGAGAGACGGGTTCGGAATCGGCGGTGATGGTGGCGGATAGCGAAGAGGAGGGGCGAGCGAAGGAGAAGCTCCGTCGTATGGAGAAGGTAGAGGCGACGGAGATGGCGGTGGGAGCTAGGGATTTGAAAGACGGGAGTTTCATAGCCACACCTTCCATGGTGGTTGGAGCAAGACGACGGAGGGAAGAGTGGGAGGTTCACCGTTTCTACTGTATAAAGTGAAAGGCCTGTTGGGCCCTCATGAGCCGGTTTGGGCCTTGCACGGCCTTGATTTGTTAAGACGGCAAAAGAAAAAAAGAAAGATCATGGGGAATGAGAAAAAAAAATGAAATTGGAATTATAATGCTGTTTAGTGGATGGTAAGCATGAGAAAAAAATGACAAGCATCTCACTCTGGCAATGCGTAATGTTTCCTCAAGAGTCATATGACTTGAATCTAAAAAGTCAATACAGAGTGTAACTGCAAGTCTGCAATATTATAGTATTGAGCTGGAAGTCAAGAAAAGATGAGTAACATACTTTACGTCTATGTTTCAAGTCCATACGACTTGAAATCAATCTAGTCTTACGAGTAGAAGAAATCTCTAAACCCCAAAGAAAAGTTTGAACAAATAAAGATCCATACTCCTTGTCTCTTTACCCCCTCAAACACTCCTCTACCTCTCCTAGACTTTAACTTTCTGAATTAATTGCTTTTTATCTTTTTGGTCCCTTGCAATAATGATTTGCTTTATGGCTTTTCCAATGCCTACAAACCATAAACCGTTTTAGTTGTTCGTCTATTTAATAGCCGTTCCAATAATTTTGACAGATACAAGGCATGACATTCCTCACAGGTCACAAAAGTACATTGGTGCACGTCTTTTTGTTTAGGTGGAAACAGCTACAAATCCCCCAAAATAAAATACATTTAAATAAACAGGATAAGAGAGTTATTGCCTTTTGTCTCTGGCACCCAAAAGAAAATAAATCAAACAATAATTAAAAGCAGAATAACAAGCAAAGGTAGGCTATCCACGTCAGATTTTTAAATCAACCAATCAGAATGTTTACTTTATCCACATCAGCCTACAAAGCCCGACAAACGTTTTTTTCCTGAAAAGCTTTGAGAGTC